>NC_053119.1:41227221-41532378 GCF_010015445.1 Perca fluviatilis
AGAGAGCAGGAGGACAGGATATGAGCCTGGTTTATACAGGAACCAGGTGCATCCTTTTTCAGCATTATTATTTTTCTCTGGATGATTCTCGTGATCAATATGTCTCCCTTCCACTTCATTCACCAAAGCGCAGGAGAGCTAAACTCAGGTCCATTCTACTCAATTCTTACAACTGCCTGCGTGGCAATATCATCTGTTTCACCCACAGCCTTAATGGTACGTGTCCATATACACGTTGTTTTCATGGATGGGATCGCCCCCGCTTCCCAGCATTGCACATTAGTGGGCTTGCCACCAGTTTCTCTTCACTGACCACTGACAAGCAAAAGAAAACAGTCTACTAAAGTTGGCTGGATTCAACTTTATGCAAATGAGGAGTTGGCGACTCGATGCCGGCTTTTCCAAAGTCCCCCTGCGACGCTACCAGAATGCATTGCACGGCTGCTTCCATTGAAATGAATAGAAAGAGTTTAAATGAAGCTGACAATGGACACACACCTTGATGCAGAGCACTGCACGATATAGCAGGGCGCAGCAGGGCGTCGTAGGGCGTAGCAGGGCACAGTAGGGCGCAGCAGGGCGTCGCAGGGCACTGCAGGGCATAGCAAGGCATAACAGGGCAACCATGATTTAGGTGCCACCCTAATCCAAGGAAAACTGCGAGGCGAGAAAGCATAAGGACACCGGGGAATAACAAGCATTTCTGGGACATGAATGCACACAGATGGAAAGAGAGAGGAGAGAGGAGCTCAGCTCAGATTTTTTAAAGATCACTTAGAATTTACAGTAAGCACCTAACAGGTAATATGTCTTGTACACACACAAACACCAAGATCACTGTAGAAAAGCATCAGTAGAAAATAAAAAGTAGGAATAGGAAAGCAGTTTGAAAAGAGTAAGTTATACAGTAGGCTATATCAAAAGACATCTGTATTATTATCAAAAAAACATGAGGCCTTAGAAAATTATATTACTTGTGATCAAAAGTTAGATAATACATTCTATTTAAAAAAAAACATACACTAATGAAAACACTTGTTTTATTATAATTTTCTGATGATTTCAGAAGCTTTTTCTGCTTTATTGCTAGAGTAAAGGAATTTACAGCACCTTACCTGTTATTTAATTACATGTTATATCACATACATGTTATGTATGTATGGTGTTATGTATTAGAGGTACTGCGATTGTAGCTGTACCTAATTACATTTGCCATTGAAATGTTAAATTAGTGAAATGTGTGTGTGTGTGTGTGTGTGTGTGTGTGTGTGTGTGTGTGTGTGTGTGTGTGTGTGTGTGTGTGTGTGTGTGTGTGTGTGTGTGTGTGTGTAGAAGTACAATATTATATTAAATGTGTTTTTCACTTGAAATAAGCTCACTTCTTAAATTCACTAGACCCGCACAGATCTTGATTATTTTATAATTTTTTAAGACCAAGTTGATTGGCACTGTTTGAGAAAGAATCCTGTACACCTTTAGAAGCCTAATTGCATGTTCAACATGAATGCGGGCGTAACAATGGACACACACCTTGATGCAGAGGAAGTGGAATGCAGGCACAAGGAAGAATGTAGAGCAGAAAAAGGTGAAGCACATACATTTAGAATACATTAGAATTTACAGTAAGCACCTAACAGGTATTATGTCTCGTACACACAACAAACACCAAGATCACTGTAGAAAAGCATCAGTAGAAAATAAAAAGTAGGAATAGGAAGGCAGTTTGAAAAGAGTAAGTTATACATTAGGCTATATCAAAAGACATATTGTATTGTATTATTATCAAAAAAAACATGAGGCATTGGAGAAGTATATTACTTGTGATCAAAAGTTAGATAATACATTTTATTAAAATTTTGATTTCAGAAGCTTTTCCTGCTTTATTGCTAGAGTAAAGGAATTTACAATACCTTATACCTGTTATTTAATCACGTTATTAGAAATATTGGACTTTTCACTCCACTACAGCTTAAGTTACTAGTTACTTTACAAATTAAGATTTCTGCACACAAAACACATGTAATTTATAAAATACGATGTTTTAAAGTGCCCAACAATATAACGGCCTATAAGTCCAGCTGAAAGGATTAGCCGATTAAACACAAGAACTGTTCGGATTTCCAGTTTCTAAAATGTGAGGAGTACTTTAAGTACATTTACTTGATGATACTTACATACTTTTACTTAAGTAACATTTTCAATGCAGTACTTTAACTTGTACTTTAACAGAGTATTTTTTTTACATTGTTGCCATCTGGCAGGAGGCTCAAGGTCCCACTAGCCAGAAAAAAACGGGTCATTCATGCCCTCTGCTGTGGCTATCTCAAACACAGACATCATAAAATACCCCCCTAACAAAGAACCTCAGAGCACGGGACTCCAGTTACTGGCTCTGGTCCCGCCCGCCTCACTACTCTCCCATCCACCCTGCTCTTACTCTGATCACCAGCCCCCGCCCACGCCACTCACTGCCAGTCAGCCCAGCAGCAGAGCAGCTGGCCACGTCTCAGAACACGGCTTGGTACGCAACCGGACGGTCAGTCAGTGGAAGTAGCCGAGCAGCAGCAGCAGACGGCCGAGGGGAGGAGGACTGCAGGGTGTTGGGACAGAGAGCACTCCGTAACCCGGCTCCGTCGCCAGGCAGCACGACCACAAACTAAGCCAAAGGTAAGTAAAATAATAACATAATAAAATAAATCAACTATAACTCCTCCTCGGCCAGGACCCTTGTTTTCTGTTCACCTTGGTGAGTGGTTAAAGTTAGCCCACGTTAGTTAGTTTCCACGGGACCGCTGGGGAGAAGCTAGCGGACTCACTTTTTTTTTAGTACAACCATCAATACCATTCGCCCTTTTCAGCCACAAAATTCAGACAAGTGCGGAAAATAACGGTTTTTGGTGACTAAACGCACACAGAAACTTTAACTAGAGCCTACTTGAAGCACATTCTGAGTCTAGCTAAGCATACAGAGGGGGCTCCATAACACCCCATTATCTCATTTAGTATGGGTCGGTACAGCTTGTACCGGGTCTACCCGGGGACACCCAATTATTTTTAAGAACTGGGATAATTCCAATAATACAAAAATTGCACATTAGACCTCTCTGAATCCCCCTCTGAGTACTCCTGGGGGGTCCCAGTTTGAAGCTCAGTGACTTAACTTGTTTGACCCAGAAAAGGAGTAAACTTATTTAAAAAAAAGCTTAACTAAAATAATAAATAAAAATAATAAAGTAGGCTTTTTAAAAAAGAAAAAGATAGGGTGACAGTCATAAACATACAAATTGTATGTGTAACACGGTCATAGTACTTCCATGACATGATAAACCGTTTGACCCAATACACTCTGTAGCCTATGGGATATACTGTAGAGTGTATGTGTATGTGGGGAATAGTCTGGCTGGGCAAATATGGATCAATGAATCACAATATTTATGGGATTATTTTTCTGATCTTGATTATATATCGCAATTCGCAACATAAGGCAAAACTCATGTAATAACAAAACAAAGAGTTAGAAGAGTGAATTATGCCTACAGCTGCTGACTCAGTAGAGATGATTAGAGAAGTCTATCTACAGGAGAATTAAGGCCTATTTGAAAGCAATACAGAAAGCCTGAGAGCCTTACTGCATTATATTCCATTATGTTTTTACATTTGGATTTTCATGTTTCCCTTTACATAAAGATATTTCCAGCATAAATTGATTCAGAAAAAGGTAGAAATAGCTGCATACAAATTCACCAGAATGCAGGCAATTAAGTGTTTATTGCTCAACATTTTGGGGGAGGACATCCAGACCCCCCACATCGTATGTCACCCCACAAATCTGGAAACAAAACCTATGCCCTTCCTCCACAGTGCTGCAAAGGAAGGTCTGACTAGTCCACACAGCATTCTGGGATGGGAGAAAAACGTGCTCTGGTTTATTGGCATTTCTTTAAACCAATCACAATCGTCTTGGGCGGTGCTAAGCCCCGGACAGAGCCACGGTGCCTCTGCTAAATAGTCTCAGGAAGGAACTTGTTTTGGTGGAACATGTGGACGTTCAAAAGTAGTTTTAGTCGTGCAACAGAAAACTCAGATTGGACAGATAGTCTAGCTAGCTGTCTGGATTTACCCTGCAGAGATCTGAGGAGCAGTTAACCATAGTCCTCACAAATCCACCAGAGATTAGAACACCAACACAGAGACAGAGGAAGGGGACGGACATCCGGCCAGAAAGAGGGACATCTGGTAGTGGTGGAACGTCGTGGATATAGACTATTAAAAATTTAATTTATCCTTGCAAGAATAATAAAGCATGTCTTCTTCTCTTCTTCTTCTTTAACAACATTTTATTACCTTTTCTACAGAAATGTCTGCATAGGGTTAAACACAATAAACTGAAGTTAGCCTACAATAAAAAGAGTTGATAAAGTGGGCAGCTGTTTGAGGTTGTTGTTGAAGAAGACGGCTCTGTAGTTTATTTTGACTCTGACCACAGTGCTCTTTCCTCTGATACTCATGGCTGTTCTCTGCAGCTGCATGCCACCCTGAAGCAGCCCTGAGAAGCTTGTCGGGTTATTGTTCCTTCATTTAGACAGCTGAGCACAACAAGCAGCTTTAGACAGCATGTTTTTGGTAACATAACACTGTTGCATTCTCAGCAATAAGCAGAACAACTAAATCTTGCAGCTGGGGCAGTACCTTATACAGGTGCGATAATTATGCTTACATTTTTGTAACGCTACCATTTGTACCCTTTGGTTTTTTTTGGATGGTGAGTGAAGCAAATCTACCAACCACGTTTGCATATTTTACCAACATTTGGCTAGTAGGTGGTGCTAATGTTTATCACAAAAAAAAAAAAAAAAAACAACTTTCTAACAATGAGTGTAAATACAGTCCTAAACTAGTCCTCAGTATCAATGAGAAATGGGCAATGCCTCCTGCACTGCAGACCCTGTTGCTATAGTCTATATTGATGACGTTCCACTTCCAGGATTGCTCCAGTGCTGCATTTTGCCAGATGTCCCTCTTTTTTGTTGGGATGTCCGTCCCCTTCCTGTGTCTCTGTGTTGGTGTTCTGACCTCCGGTGGATTTGTGAGGACTATGGTTAACTGCTGCTCAGATCTCTGCAGGGTAAATCCAGACAGCTAGCTAGACTATCTGTCCAATCTGAGTTTTCTGTTGCATGAATAAAACTACTTTTGAACGTACACGTTCCACCAAAACCAGTTCCTTCCTGAGACTATTTAGCAGAGGCACCGTGGCTCTGTCCGGGGCTTAGCACCGCCCAAGACGATTGTGATTGGTTTAAAGAAATGCCAATAAACCAGAGCATGTTTTTCTCCCATCCCAGAATGCTGTGTGGACTAGCCAGACCTTCCTTTGCAGCGCTGTGGAGGAAGGACTGGCTATGCGGGACTATTGTTGCTGCTACCCACCACTGTTGTCCTGTGGAAGATGTAGACTGCCACGTGTTTCCTATGATGCACATGTTTCTTTTCAAAGACAGAAAAGAAACGTGTTGTTCACATCCAACTTCACCCTGTGGATGCACCCCGACCAATAAGTGCTAGTGTTGCTGCATAAAATGGGCAATACAGATGTGAACAGGGTTCTGCAATGCAGTATTTCATTTTACAGTTGTTTGGTTGACTTTGGTAAAGTATATTCACACATTTGGAGAAGTTAAGGTGGTGTGCCATGTTCTGTCAGTCAGTCTTGTGTCACTGAGTTAGCAGTTTGTGTAGTAGTAGTAGTGTTTGTAGATCATCAGTTGTTTTTCTTGGCAGATGCCTGTGTCGGAAAGAGGCAAAAGAGATTATCAAAGAGAGATCACGAATGAAAGATGAAAGAGTTTAACAAACCCAGGTACATAACCAGCTTGGAACCAGATCCAAAATGTAACTTTTCTATTGGAATCCATCCCCAATGCAGAGCCTCCCAAACATTGGCAGATGACCAAATGTACTGTACGTTACACAGACCCTCTGGGCTGTGAAAATGACGGAGAGTAGATTTGAGCAACTCCTAGTGCATTATTCTGAACTTTAAAAGCATTAATGGACTCATGGTGGATTAACAAGAACATGAACCCCCAACAGCTTCCCACTGAACTCTGACAGTTGTGTTTGATTGGGCAACCAGCCACAATTTAATCTAAGTCTCTGCAATGCTTATTTCTCTGCAGCAAATTGGTGCCCCATTCACTTTGCCACCTTAAAAAACTTTAATTACTGATTAGTTGGAGATTCACCCTTATGTTGGATTAAAATGTACTCATCTGGTCTCTTGAAAGCCCACACCATGCTTGTTATGGTAGAACCGCATTCTCTGTGACGCTGTAGACTCCACAGCATGTTAGCATTTCAAATGAATCAACTAAAGGACACACACAGTATACACTTGGCATTATATTCCATTATCGTTTTATTTTTTGGATTGTCACCTGCCTCCTCAACACATTCTCACTCCCATCACGTAAAACACGGACGCTTGGTCAGGTGCCTCTGGCGTTGTTATTGACGCTAAAAGTCTCCTTTAGCGTCAGATCTAAACGCACTTTATCTAAACACGCTTGGTCGGGACTATTGTTGTCACTTTTGACGCATTTAGGTTAAGGAAAAGATGGTGGGTGGGCTTATAAAAGGTATGTTTACGTGCGTCGCGGGACAAGAACGGGACAGTTGGGTTTAGGAAAAGATGGTGGGTGGGCTTATAAAATGAACGTTTCAGTGACACGCGGGACATGAACCCCGGTCTCCGGGTCAAAGTCCTGTGTTGTTTTGACCCATCCACCCCCCCAACCAACCTCCTTATGCGGAATTTTGGGCTTTCGTATTACTCGCTACTGTTGTCGCTCTTAATACTACGTCATCTTCACTCGCCACGGAGCTGCTGCGCTGCCCGGTGCGTTCCCCACACACGCTGAGGGGTGCTGATTGCGTCGTATCTGACGCTGAGAGCCACTGCCCAAGCGTCCGAATTTAACAAGTTGGGAGTGCGAACGGGTTGGCCTCCTGCATTTTTTGTTTTCCTTTACATAAATAAAGATGTTTCCACCATACATTTGTACATACAAATGTATCAGAATGCAGGAAATGAAGTGTTTGACACTTTCTTGGGGGGAGGACCCCCAGAACCCCCACTTGATATGTTTCCACCCAAATGGCCCATTCTGAGCCAGGACAAACCCCTGAAAGGGTAATGAAACAGCATCTCAGACAGATAGTGAGGATAGGAAGCTCTCCCCTCCAACGTTGAAAAAGCTAGAGCCACTGGGGACCAACTACAATCATTAGATCTGAGAAAGGTCTTTAAGTTACATTCATTCGGCTTAGGTGCCCCTAAATCTTATAATGAGAGGGGAAACCCTGGAAATCTGGTCTAATTTTGTAATCGGCCAGGGCTCGACATTAAATTCCAACAATTAGCGGAGCAAATGTGCAAAATTGGCCATCAATTTTTGTAAAAATGCCCATTTTCTAACTCTACATAGTTGATTTCTCACATAAAAAAGTCTCAGAAGTGAATTTGGTGGTGAAATAGTGAACGAAAAATTGTCAGACTTCAGAACCTCCAGTCTTATGTGACAAGCCAGCTGGTTGCGGCCGGCATTGCCTACTCGCCAGTCGACCAGTGAAGCTCAGAGACCCCACTGTCAGCTGGAAGTCTCTCCACGCCCCCCCAACCAGCCGTTGGGCCACGCCTCCTCATTTGAATTGACAAGTGTCACTTCAAAATGAAAAGCCTTAATGTTAAATAGAAATAGCAAATGTCAAAAGGCAATTACCAAATGTAAATTTCAAAAGAATTGAAAATTTTAAATTATTAAGTGCAAAGGCTTTTTTTTTCTATTTGAGATTTTAATTTAAGTATTTCTATTTAAGCTTTTCCATTTCACCTTTTGAGTTTCATATTTGATGTTTCTGTCATTCAATAAAAGATTTCAAAGATTTCAGTTTAAGCATTTATAGTTAAGCTTTGCATTTTTGTCTTTGGACTTTCAATTTATGAATAAATATATCCTCCATAATGGTTAACCTACAGCTGAGCCCAGCTCGCCTTTTCTCTCTGAGGGAGAAGGGGAGTAGACTAGCCTCTGAGTGGATTCAATATCAGCTAATAATCAACTGTGTACAAAATAATCCCCCATTGTTTAACAAGGGTTGATCACAGTCTTTTGTGTGTATTCCCGGTTTGGAGATCAGCCAATCTGATAAAATTAAGCCTTTATAGCTTAATAACTACTAAATAAATAGCTTATGTAAATACATGGATGATAACAGGATAGTATGTACATGTGGTGTGAATAATACCAGAGGGACGGAGGGAAGTAAAGAAGAGGGAGATGGTTGTGTCAGGATGTCGGGTGTTTACCTTTGTATCCTGAGGGTGTAAAGGTGAGAAGCTCGTGTCAGGGCTTGTTCAAAAGCACATCATATTATGTCCGCTAGCATAGATCCCCTCAGTCAGCAGTGATCTTGATCTCCCACTGGGACAGTCCCAAACACTGCGTCTGTTTCTTCTTTTTGCTCTTGTTTCTTTTCACTGTTTGCTGAATGGATTGATTTAGAGGCTGGGATCGACCTGCCTTTAGTCTAACCCTAAAAGAATATTTCTGTTTCATTCTCCCAAGATGCTTTTTTTCAAACTTTTTTGGAGAAACACGTCTAACCTAGGGGTGGGAATTACCACAGGCCTCACGATACCATATCATCACCATACTTATGTCACGCTACCATATTATTGCGATTTTTAAACATATTGCAATATTCTGCGATATATTTTTACAATTTAATACCTTTTTTCCAACTCCAAATTTTTCTCAATTTCAAATGATGTCCCCAAAAGGAAAACTTTGTCAACATGTGATAAATTTCTCTGTTTGTTCATCTAACTTCAATGTTATGCTGCAAAATGGGATTGTCAAGCAGACAAACTGACCAACACATATATAATAATAGATCCATACTTGGCGTCTGTGTATCGATACAGTATTGCCACGGAAAATATCGCGATACTATGCTGTATCCATTTTATTCCCCAACCCTATTATAACCTTGTTTTTTTTTTTAAATGCTTTGCCAGAAACTTGAAGTTTTGATTAATAAAAAGCAGATAATGCAAAGTAATAATAGCATATCACTGCCCACTGAATATGGAAAAACATCAAGGCATGAGAACATTTTTGACTGTACATCTTCCATCATCTTTTCAGCTCACCTACAACGTTTTCATTACTGGGAGATGAAGATGACAGTATTTACATCACAAACCGCAGAGGTGATAAAACCCCCCCTCACATGTCATGATCAGCACCTTCAATTCTAGCAATAAAGTACTTCTAAGGGCAGAGACCAAAGTTCAGTTCGGTATCTGGCGCTGAGAGCCACTGACCAAGCGTCAGTATTTTACGAGTTGGGAGGGAGAACGGGTTGGTTGACGTGCTGCGGTCAGCCCAGCTCATTGCTGCAGCTGGTCTAACAATGGTCCAGCAGCCGTTAGTTCCTCATTGGTTCCTAATTTTAATTCCTTTGAAATACGTGTGTGTATATTTTGTCAGACATGAAGGCATGTCTGTAAAAGTTATTTTGACACAATATTCTGAGCTACACTACATGACCAATTGATACAAAAAATATAAATTTTGTTCCTTTAAAATATGAGTGTTTTTATCATGGAGAGAACAGAGGAACAGCAGTCTGTATATTCATGAATAATTACTATTTATTCAATAATAAGTACAGACAGTAATGTGATTTCAAAATAGAATGTCGAATACGAAACATTAGAATTCCATGTCAGATGCTTTGATCTTTATCATGTTTTCAAAATGAACTGGTCTTAATTTCACTGCAATGAATTTGAAGCCAAAGTTACTTTGTGAAGAAATTATAAATTTAGCAAACTCCATCGGATGATGAAGACCGTGAGATGCGGGAGAAAGTTACAAAAGTTGACTTTGATTAAAATAAAAATTAACTTCTACTTTTGAAGGTTTCATCATTTATTATGTCACAAAGAAGAGCCCCCTTTAACGATGGTAAAACATTAACGGGACGTCTCAAAAACTGGTGAATCCCGTTTAAAACAGTACGATACAACAAGCTTCTTTTTTTTTAAACTGATGAACTTGTTTACTTAACACGGTATTACAACATTTATGGAAGGTGACTGTGCTTCCTTCCAGTAATTGAAATAGATTTTTTTTCTTTTACCAGAAATATTCCTTCTTCCTGAAAAGATTCAGAATCTCTTTTACAATGGACCAAGCCCTGATGAAACAAATATTGTGAATAACTTTATAACACCATCATTTTATGAGTCATTTTGTTTGTACTGTAGTTTGTATTGTTTTATTTCCTCAGCCAAATGGAAAATCCTATTTTAATTCAGATCGGCACAAATATGTGCATTGATTTAATTGGTTCAATTCTTTTGCTGTCTCTGCCTGTAGCAAGTAGCCTACATTTCAATATAAATAGTATGAATCTACATCCCTTGATGATATTATTCTTCATATAAAACCTGCCTATCTATTGTTTTTAAGCGCAACAATAAACATGGAAAATATTTGCCCGGAACTTTTCCCATTTGACCAGTAAAATGAAACCATACAGGTCACATGCCCGGTACAATTATTTTGCATTACAGTAAACAAATACTGATGGTTCCGGAGGGACAGAGCCAGGCTGCAGGGTAGAGGTGTGTGTCCAATGTCACCGTCATTTCAACTCTTCCCATTCATTTCAATGGAAGCAGCCGTGCAATGCATTCTGGTAGCGTCGCGGGGACTTTGGAGAAGCGGCACGTCGAGTCGCCAGCTCCTCATTTGCATAAAGTTGAATCCAGCCAACTTCGCCACCTCTCAAAATCTGATGAAAATCTTTTAAACTGACCTTTGTCGATCTGAAATAAAGACAGATTCAGCAACTGCTGCATGGCCTAATTCTCGCTTAAAATGTTTTCAGAAACACGTTTCGGTGAACTATTTTCGTAAAATACGAGATCGTATTCATCATGGTCGGTTTTGAAATTCGGGAGCAGCCAGACTCATGTGACACATTCGTCCAGTCAGCTGCAGCCATCGCGAGCCTATTTTCTTTCCTTGTCAGTGGTCAGTGAAGAGAAACCAGAATGCATTGCACGGCTGCTCCCATAGAAATGAATGGGAAGCAGGGAAATGACGCTGACAATGGACACAAACCTTAATGCTGGGAAGCGGGGCGATCCCATCTGTGAAAACAACACGTATATGGACATGTAGGGCATGGCAACCTGCAGACCAGCAGTGACCTGCAACTGCATCACTCCTGTCCTACCTTGAAACAAACATGTTTAGGTCTCGCCTGGTTGTCAGAGGACATTTGCATTAAGTTGAACAATGGATAGCCACCTATTGCTGTCCCAGCATTTAAATTGGTATGTGTGAACAGACAGGCCTGTGTCTGCTGTTAGTTGGTCTTGTGCTCTGTTTTTGTGAACTTGTTAATGGGTTACTTCGGGGAGGGGGTTTCAACCTGGACCCTATTTGTCTATGTCTTTGTTCTCAGTTCATCCTAAAGATTCAGTGTGCCAAAATATCTATGTTGCTCTCTCTCACTCTCTCTCTTTCTCTCTTACTAAATTTTTCAATTTCAAATTCAATTTGCTTTATTGGCATGACAAATCAATACATCCGTGTTGCCAAAGCATAAGAACAAACATACATACAAACAACAACAAGGAGTAAATACATCTGATATAAGCAAACAGGATAATTATGATATAATTGCAGATAAAAAACAAGTTCTGTGTATGTCCCTCAACTTTCTCTCTCTCTCTCTCTCTCTCTTCTCTCTCTCTCTCTCTCTCTCTCTCTCTCTCTCTCTTTCTATCTCTTCAATTAACTCTCTCAATAACCCTGTCTTTTTTCTGCAGCTGAGGCAACACACAGCTCCACAAAGGGAGAAATATCCACATCAAGCCCCGAGGACCGACTGTGATCCTCAGCCATCATGCCCCGCTGCAGAGTGAACCTCAGCACCATGATTTTCCTGGTGATCCTACAGGGGGCGGCAGTTGTGCTGTTCTGCGGCTGGTACGTCCAGCTCAGTCCCTGCGCCTCTGCCCCCTCCAACGGCAAAGTTCACATTCTGCTGCTGTCCTCGTGGCGATCCGGCTCGTCCTTTGTGGGTCAGGTGTTCAGTCAGCACCCATCCGTCTTCTATCTCATGGAGCCGGCTTGGCACGTGTGGACCAAACTGCAGAAACCCGGTGCACGGGCACTCCGAATGGCTGTGAGGGATCTATTACGGAGTGTATTCCAGTGCGACTTGTCCGTGATGGAGGCCTACCTGCCGGAGCAGCACAACGTGTCCTCCTTGTTTATGTGGAGCCACAGTAGAGCACTGTGCTCGCCGCCAGCCTGTCCGCTTACGCCACGCAACCAGTTCAGCAACCAGACCCGGTGCTTCCAGACATGTGATGCTCGCGGCCTGCAGGCCGTGGAGGACACCTGTGGCACGTACAGTCACGTGGTGCTAAAAGAAGTGAGATTCTTTGAGCTGGAATCTCTCTACCCGCTCCTGCAGGACCCGAGCCTAGATCTCCGCATCATCCACCTGGTCCGGGACCCTCGGGCTGTGGTGCGGTCCAGGGAGGAGTCAGCCAAAGCCTTCGTGAGCGACAACGCCGTCGTCTTGGAGCAGAGGAGCATTCCGGCTGCCGAGGTGCAGTATCAAGTCATGCAGGAGATCTGCCGTAGTCACGTGCGCATTAATGAGAGGGCCATCCTGAAGCCCCCGCCGTTTCTCAAAGGCCGCTACAAGATGGTCCGCTATGAGGACGTGGCGCGCAACCCACTCCAGGAGATCACTGCCATGTATGACTTTGTGGGCCTGGAGATGACCAGACAGTTGGAGGAATGGATCTACAGGGTGACGCACGGAAAAGGCAAAGGCTCCAAGAAAGAGGCCTTCAAAATCACTTCGCGCAACGCTGCCGACGTCTCCCAGGCTTGGCGTTCCACGATGCCACACAACAAGGTCAGACGTATCCAGGAAGTGTGTAAAGGGGCCATGTCATTGCTCGGGTACAGGACGGTTAACAGTGAAAAAGAACAGAAGAGACTTGACATAGATCTACTTGTGCCACGGGAACCGTATCAGTTCAGCTGGTTGCCAGCTAAAACAGAGCATCCCAGTAATGGTTAAAATTACTTTTTAGTATTTGAATGACAAAGACACCGAGAGACTACATTCAACTGAAGTCTATCTTTTTTATAGGCTGTAATGAGTGCTACCGCAGACTGATTCATCAACTGAGGAACCACTGGCATGTTGTCTGAAGTTAAAGCATTGATTTGTGACGAAGACACACCTCACACTGTCAGTGGAGTGAGAGGATTCAAATTAGGGCTGCACAATATATCGTTTTTTTTATCAACTGGCAATTAACACATCGCGAAAGGCTGCGACATATCGTAAAATGAAACAGAGATTTTCTTGTTTTAGTCGAAAGAAAATATCAGTCGAAAACTGCACTTTAAAATGCAACTGTGGGGCCTTTTATATTCAATATAACATTCAATTTGTTCAATGATACAATGTCCCTTCATTTGTTTTAAATTCAACAAGCAGTTTATTTAAGCAGAATATTGAAAGCAGCCGAACTGAATACACTTTTAATCTAAAGTTTATTTATCGCAAGTAATATCGTATCGCGATATTCAAAAACTTTATTGCATATTGTCCTCATATCGTGCAGCCCTAATTAAAATGTGACAAGACAGCACAGCAGTTATTGTATGATAAAACAATACATGTACAGAGACAGAGGGGCTGATGCAAGGGCTAGAAAATACTATATCCCATACATTTAGAACTAAACTGGAAACTACATGATGTCATTTACTAAGATTTACTGACATTTTCCCTCAGTCCCTGAATTCGGAAGCCTGGCTCGTGTGTAAAAGTGCTGCAACTAACGAGGACTGAGCCTCTTTATATGGTGAGCTACCTGGGCGCCCACGCTTTTTTTTCATAGTCGATTAATCTGTTGACTATTATCTCGATTAATCATTAGTTGTTTGGTCTATAAAATGGTTAAACATGTGGATCAGTGACCAAAGCCCAAGATGACGTCCACAAATGTCTTGTTTTGTCCCCAACTCAAAGATCTTCAGTTTCCTGTCACAGAGGAGAGAAGACACTAGAACATATTCACATTTATCAAGCTGACATCAGAGAACGATTTGTTCTTTTCATAAAAAAATGACTCAAACCGATTCATTTATGATCAAAATAGTTGGCGATTAATTTGATAGTTGACAACTAATTGATTAATCTTTGCAGCTCTAGTTTACAGGAATTGTTCTTTTATTGGTTGATTGATGAACTGACCAGTGTTCTGAGTATTGAACAATGATTGAGGATCAAAGCGTTCAGCCAACAGCGTGAATGTTATATCATGTTGATTTACATCTTCAGAGACAAATTAGAGACAAATTGAATGAAGTTTGGCAGAAAGTTCAATCAGGAAGACTCCTTTTACTCGCTCATGTATTCCCATCTCTCTCCGGCTTCTGCTCCGTGGACGTTCACTCTAAGTAGTCCAACCAGATCTGGCCATTATCTCTCACCATTCAAGATTCACTACTTTATTGGCATGCAACTAAGTTGCTAGAAATGTGGTGCAGTGTGCTCATTACAAAAAAAAAATCAAAAATCATTCATAGCAGGACAGTCAATACCTGTTAAAACACATAAAGACACATATAGACACAACCCCCCCTCCCCTACATGTTTAAAAAAGAATGATGCAAAAAAAAACTCACATATGGAGCCACAGAGCAGATTACACAAAGAAAACAGAAGCAACATGTAGAGTGGCACTCAAATGATTTTTTATTATGAGAATTGAGCATTTAAAGGAAAGCTCCAGCATAAATCACATTAAGACAACTCCAAAATAGCAGCTCATCAAGAAATATTAAAATGTCCTGAGCATTTGTGTGTAACATTACCATTTGACACTTTAAAGACTTCACCTGACACATTGTAGTGAAAGCATTTGTGCACCAGATGTTGAGTTAGCTCCATGGGTAACTGATCAGTTTGCAGCTTCTGGCACACACTTCGATCAATAAGAAATGCTTACTGCCAAAGTTAAGGAATAGTTTAAAAGTCAACATATTACAGTACATCTTACTGTGTTGAAAGAGTTAATATCGCTGAAGACGAGTCTGTTTCTGTGCTCTGCGTGTCTGCCTGGAACATATGGAACAAAGTGTTTGCTGAGTACACTGTGTACTCTCAGTGTGTGTGCAGAAATGTTGATGGATTTCCCAGTGAACCGAGTGTTACTGTATAATGTGTGCTGGCCTGTCAGATATTCTGCCCTTTGCATTAATACAAATCTGTTTAGCTCTGATGTGTTAAAAAGAGAGTTGAACAGCACACTTCAAACAGCAGCGTTATCAGTATTGTTAGATATAAATCACAGTAGAGTTTTGCTCCTAAAGGCATCACAAATCAAGCACACATTAACACTATTGTGGTCGTTTTACTCACTGATTCTGGTACTAAAGAGTGATTCACTGACGTAACATGAATGGATGGAGTTTCTGCACTGTAAAACTTTAACCACAACAGGATCAGCAGTCCACACTCATATGTGTAGACAAACTGGCGATGTTTTAATGCCCTGACATATTTAATATGTTGGGGAAACTATAGAACATCAACATAACGTGTTTTTCACTGTGGAATGAATCAAATGTTTTGTGAAAAGTCGCCACTGATTTCATTAAGTGGCTGAACAGTACAGTTAACGTGTCCCTATGCAATGTGAAAAATATGGAAGTTTATTGTTATGTTTAGCCCTCTTTATATTCAGTCTATGGTTTAAACAAGTGTCTTCCCTTTCTATCATGTTTTAGTTTGTATGAAGAGTAGGGATGCACTGAATCCAGGATTCGGCTTCTGATTCATCCGAATATTGGGCTTTTTGACCAGGTTGTGTTTCTGCTGAAACGTAGAATTTTTTTCCCACCGCACCGAACCCTCCGCTTGTGCTACGCTGGTCGCCGTAATGACGGCACCGTTGGTTAGAGGAAGGTGTTTCCGTAGGTGGAGCGTTCAATGCAGTAGGCTGTGAGGAAGTGGACATGGAACTGGTGGGCAGAAAAAGTGTAGTTTGTCAGTACTTTCAGTCTAAAGAAGGCCATTCAAGTCCAGCTACATGTTCAATCTGTTCAATGTTGATTGGTCTGGTGGTGGCGAGGACCCTAAACTATACACAACATGGCCGCTGTTACAACATCTGGTACGAAACATCTGAAAGAATATGAGTTGTGCATGAAGGAATCTCCAGACAGCAGCCAGAATGCAGCAACTTCAGGTACGGCAAAGGAAGGACAGTCACGGTTTACTTCATTCATGTGTTTACTGGGTTCATGGACTGAGGATGATTCGGTATTCGGTTTCGAATTCGGCAGAATCTTAACCAGTGTATTCGGTATTCGGCCAAACCCCAAAAAGCTGGATTCGGTGCATCCCTAATGAGGAGTCAGTTGGCAATGTTGGCACCTTTCAGAAGGGTTGAGCTGCCAGACCTGCCAATTTGTTCTTGTATTTAATTAAATAAAGAATGATATGGTACTAATGACTGCAATAAATATGTACATGTAACCTTTAGATATTTCTATTCTGTTGCCTTTAACTTAAAGCTGGTTATAAACCTGGCTTCTCAATGTTTGTAAGAAGATGACAGGATTTTCTTAGCAGTACATCATTTATGTTTGGGCGCCATCTGTTGGCTGAGTCTAGTAAATTATGGGAATGTAAACATCACAAAATATTCATTGTGCCTCTACATTGATTCAATATTTACTGAGGAAAGACCCTGTATGGAAAGGTTTTATATATAGTAACCACAAAATGATCCCTTACTTTTGTATAAAGGATGTTTACTTTTACTAACTACACTCCCCACACTGTTCACACTGTTGGCTGCCTGAGGTTTCCTCCGATGTCCCACTTTACACTTTTCCCAAACATAATTCAAGTAGATTTACACATTTATGACCATTATCCTACAACAGTATTGATACATGTTGTCTGTAATTAGTCAATGAATGTCCCTCCATATAATTATACATAACATTTACAAAGACACACTCTATACACATACATATCTAAAAATACATACTGCATAAAAATAAATACACGATAGGAGCATAACACACACACACACAAGCAGCTGTTGTATATGGCTTAGTACATTTTCATTCTACAGTACATATGCATTCTGAAGTTCAGTCAAAGCTATGAGGCTCCAGCAGTCAGAGTTCGCCAAATTAAAAATTCAAGTCAAGTTTATTGTCAGTTCTGCAATATGTGCCGGACATAATGTATGTCTGTATGTCCGACCCACGGTGCAATAAGGACACGTGCAATAAGTATAACATAAAGGATAAAACATAAGTAAGTAAGTAAAGATAAAGGAAATACATAATATATACAAATAAGATAAAGAAAAATATGTAGTATATACAATTAAAAAAAAGATAAATAATATGTATAATACAGTAATACATTTTAATTCAAATGTAAAACCAAACAGTATAGAAAACTAAGGATAATGAAATGGGTATCTTCCTAATATACTGTCTTTTTGTTTTTGTTGGGTCTTTGTGAATTATAGAGTGTGGTCGAACCCTACTCTATCTGTAAAGTGTCCTGAGATAACTCTGATTACGATCTTATTGAATTCATTGAATTGAATCAACAGATGCTAGCAACACTTTGGTAGAACAACTGCATCTGTGTCTTCCAAATTTAAATCTCAGAACGTTTATATTTCTGTAAAAGACAACCACATGGTAGGAAAGCATGGCTATCTGAACATGTTCTACCTCCTTGTTTCTCATGAAGACTGTATGTAGCCTACAAGTTTGAGACAGGGGAACTGAAGGCCAGACATGTAAAATACATTTTCTGAAATATAATGAGAGAACAATTTCTTCTGGAAAGTGATGTGTGTATAATGAGATGTGTACACTGCATGTGGAAAGTGTTAATGTTGGCAAACATTTCCTCTGCTTTAGTAATTGTTGGAAAGTGTAGTCATATATAATTAAGAGACAAATGCAGGTGCAGTGTTCTGCAGAGGGAGGATGCTGCAACAAGATGACATAGAAGCCAGAGTAAAACAGGAAACTAAGCGATGTGCCTTCAAAATAAAAGGTTTGACAGGTCCATGAAGCATTAAAGACTTTGACACAATGTGAAACATATTCTCCTGAATCTCCATGAGAGTGTGGCAGCTGCACATAGCTAAACAAATGGTTTGAAACACACAACTTATGCTGAAAAAATGCAGTTATTGTGTCACAGTGTTCATTCTGAATGTTACCATGTAGAAATGGATCATATGAAAACTTCTTTAAAAAATCATATTATTATTTTTGTGCTATAAGCATTGTAGCTATTTGCGTTCTCTAAAACCTTGTCTTGTTGATAGCGCCATGATGACATTATGTAGGCTGATGCGTGTACAGAAAGTGAAGCTGTTGAATGCAGGGAAGAAGCAACTTGCAGCTTGGAATCTAAGTTGTCATTAAATTCACCAACAATTCAATTAAGGCAAATGAAATGCTACCATAAATGTAAGAAATTGATTTAAAAAAAGATATGGTGGGCTATAGTTTGAAAAATGGTCAGCAGTAATGTTAAAACAAATGTGATTCAAAGTTAATAAGCCACAACATGCAATACCATGTGGTCCCTTCATTCTATCATTAATTTCTATTTGGTTTTTCTAACATATCCAAGTCTATATATATGGTAAAAAGATATCAGATGTTTACACAATTTAAACACATTTAATAATTGAAATGTTGCAGAATGGTGGTTTGGGAGTAAGAGCTTTATTTCTTTTATTTGACAGTGGTGAAAAGAGCTGAAAGAAGAGAAGGAAAGTGCGATACCTGCAGTTAAACACTCATATGATATATAACTTTATTTTACAGACTCAAGGTCCAGATAGAAGAGTACACATAACATATTACAAGAGGGGTACACACAAACATAAATACATACGGACATACTGACTACCACATATTACGTAAAGGGAACATACAAAACATACATACAGAAATACAAATAGCTATGCACAATAATTAAAACAGGTACAGATGCGTGTTCCAGTGTTTCCAGAGTTGGCAGGTATATCTGGTATCACTAAGTGCAGGGTTGGTTAAGGCAGTTAACATTGTATTCTTTGACTCTGTTAATCGGCACATGAATCTGTACATAAAATTCCTCCGCACAGCATGGAAGGTGGGAACATTACTCATCACAACCAAATGGCTAGCGCTGGTCCATCTTGGACACTTCAACAGGATTCTAAGTGCATCATTGTATGCCACCTTTATCTTATTTATCTTTGCTTTACACTAGCTGCACCATAGGTGAGCTACGTCATCACATAGTTAGAAGAAGCGATTATGAAGTCAAATATTACCAACAGCTTCCCCTCCCCTCCCCTCCCCTCGGCAACTAGCAGGTGGTTAATGCAACAGCCAATCACTGGCCGTTGATTGACATTTCCCCGCAGATCCAATCGTCTCCTTCATTTGCCGATATGGCAACAAGCTAAGTCAAGACACCGCGAATTAGCCAGACCGTGATCGGAAGCGTAGTGGCTTCACCTTCAAAATAAAAGCAAAAGAGGTCAACTGAACCCTTGATTATGTTTTGGTCTTTGTAAATGCAGAAGAAAAAAAAGTATATAAATAAATGGCTAAACTGTTATATTGCAACCCAACGTTTTTTTCCAGACGCGCCTGAAACAGATAACACAGAAATTGCAGAAATATAGAACACATTTTAAATATTGTGATATGAAAAATATTCCAGGTTTGGAAACAAAAAACAAATATTTCCCCCAAAAATGTATGGTAATATTTGTTGTTTTGACTGCAGGGGCCACCGACATTTCAATTTGTAGACGACTGCTCTTTATTCATTATTACGCTGATGACACAGTTGTTTATTCATCAGCACCCGCTATTGACAAAGCTTTGTCTAATTTAAAGTCTGATATTTTTGGGTTTTCAAACTCAAAGGGCCCTGGCCGCCCTGATCAAATGTATTAACCCCAGATAACATTAATGACATGCTCTTCATCAGATTTCTTGGGCCTTTGTTTTTTTTGTATGTTTAGTATAAGAATGTAGATTTTACACCTTTTATTGTAAAGTTTTTCATATCTATCTATCTATCTGTCTATCTGTCTGTCTGTCTGTCTGTCTGTCCATGTATTGTAGCTCAAAAAGTTACACGTTGATTAACATTGGTTTTATTTTGTTTAAATTTGGACCGGAAGTGCTGCGTTTACTACGGCTACCTTGACACTGTTGTGGTAACGAGGTGCAGCTGCAGTAGTTGAGGAGCAGTAGACGACAAGAAGACGACAGGAGAGACTGTGCCGATTAGTAGTTACTCAGCGGATAGCATCAATGGCCCCGGTGCCTAAGAAGTGAAGAATGGACTCCACGCTATCGCTGCCATGGCCAGATCCACCAACAGAAGCGCCGAGGACGGGGAGTCAAGGGTAACCGCCCCCGCGGATCGCGTAGAGTCGCCCCGGGAACTGTCTCTGGAAGAGGTGCTGAAGTCGTACGAGCAGCCCATCAACGAGGAGCAGGCATGGGCGGTGTGCTACCAGTGCTGCAGCGGGTTGAGGGTGCCCCGCCCGCCGGCCGGGAGAGTCATTCGGGTGAAAGACCCGTCCTCCATACTCCTGCGCAGGGACGGAACCGTGGCACTGCAGCAGGAGCCCCGACACAACGGTAGGACAACCGGCCGTTGATGCCACCAACCTCCCTCTGCGTCGTCGCTTGTTTACAAGTAAATAACGTTAGCTGGGCTGCGACGCGAAACTCAACTATAAAAAAAAGTCAGTTCTAATAGTGTGTCCACGCTGTGCAAAGTAAATTAGCGCCTAACGTTTGACACAACATGGTGTTTTAGCTTATATTAGGAGACACTTTTCAATTCGGCGTAAAGTTTTGTCCACGAACCAGCGTTCGTTTAGTATGTCGACTTTTTTAACTGGTCCGCCGGTAGCAGGTGAACTTACTGAACGGTGCGACCAAATACTAATGTTGAAATTCCACTAGACTAGCTACATACTGCTTGGCGGATATCAGCGCCGAATTAAACAATGTCTACCAGTGATATTGAATATTGATTCAAGATATTGAATCATGTTTTATCCAGCAGCAACCTGAACTATAAACAATGCCACATCAAATGATCAGAACTGTTAACGGAGTTTGGTACATAGCAACATCCTGTTCAAACGGATGCATCGGTGCTATCCCGTCCCAAACAACATTTCATATTTTTGCATAATCAACCTTTCTACAACTACATTATTTGATGATGACCTTACACAAACGGACACAATGTTTTGTTTCGAATAGTCGCTATTTTGTCGCACTCCCCATGCCAACAAGGATGACTCGTATTATGCCGGTAAATGATTAATTATTCATAGAGAGCAGCTTCACCCTAGCATTTCCTCTCGCAAAGCCTGTTTTTGGAGACTTCAAAGGGTGGATGGAAGCCCAGAGGATTTTACGCAAAATTTTGGTGGGGGCCCGCCGGGGGGGGGGGTCTCCCCCCTAAAATCCCCTATTTTTGGGGGGATTCTTTATAACCCTCACTGCGGGCTGCATGGGCCCAGGAAACCTGTTCCAGAAGACCGACTAAAACACAGAGACATATTCATACCAAACTTAATTCAACTTAATTTAACTCATATTCTGTACTACTTGTGCTGTACCTTTTGTCCTAAAGCAACATACAGTCCGACTATTTGAATATCCTTCTACTTTGTCCCTGCCAAGAGGTCAGAGAAGGCCAGTTAAATATTAAAAACATTAGTAAGAAATGTTGAGAAAAGCAGGAGTGTGAGTTATCAAATCTTAGTAGTAAACCGGATAGCCCTGGCTCTTGTTAACTATGTAACAAGTCGTCGCAGCCGGATTAACACCCTTTTAGTGCTGTTGTTTCTCATAGTGTTTAGCACCTTTTTTAAAGGTTCTCCGGCTGCCTCCAGGTGATGCTTGATTCATGTTGCTCAGCGACAGGAGGCAATCTATCTTAGTTTAGTTTGTCATCATTGTCAACATAAATAAAATCAACATGAAAACCTAAACATAAGATCAACCAAGTGTCCTAGGACACAAAAGAAGGACGCACATGAGAGCACAGGCAACACAACATCCTAAGTAGTAACTGTAATAATTAAAGTGCTGATGTATTTATTGTCCCCCTCCTCTGCTGTGCTAAGGTTTACTATTGGAGTTCAGCAGCTTGATGGATGTTGGGATAAACAATAACTTTAGTCTGTTTGTTTTACATCTCGGCACACGGAATCTTCTCCCTGATGGCAGAAGTTCATATTCAGGGAAGAGAGGATGTAGAGAGTCTGCAGGGATTCTTAAGGCTTGTTTTCTAACTGCTTCCTCGTACAGGCTCTGTATGGGCTCGTACTCTTCCCCCCTATTGTCCTCATAGCTGTCTTGTGTGTGCTGACCAGCCTGCTTCTCAGCTGCACTGTTAAGTTGCCAAACAATGCTGTAATTCCATATCTGATGATGCTCTCCAGAATCGCCCGGTCCAACATGAGCATGATCTGGCTGCTTACTCCGTACCGTCTCACTTGCCTTATAGTATAATCTCTGCTGCAGTCTATTGCACAGGTGATCAATGTGTGTTCTCCTGCAGAGAAGATTGTCTATATGGACACCTAAGTATTTATAATATGTTACCTGGGTGATTTCCTGGTTATTGATGATGATTGGCTCATGGTCAGTCACTTGCCTTGGGCCAAGGATCATCTCCTGTGTTTTTGTGACATTTAAGATAAGATGGTTGGTGTCACACCACTTGATAAAGGTGTCTATCTCATCGTGGTACAATTTTATTTATAGTATCAAATCATAACACGAGTTATCTCGAGACTCTTTACAGATAGAGTAGGTCTAGACCACACTCTATACACAGAAGTTTATTTTAGTTTATTGTCCCCGTGGGGAAATTAAGTTGCAGCAGAAATCACATCACACACACAAGGCATTTTTAGACATATAGACATTACTACACATAACATAGACCAGGGCACTCATGAATGGGGGGTGGGGGGGGGGGAATCCAGACCAGCTGGGAAAACAAGAAGAAATAAAAAATAAATAAAAAATAACCCTTCTTCAGAAGGGTTTATGTCCTTCTGGAGAAGGCTCAGAATTGCTGTATCATCCGCAAATTTATTATTTGGGTGTACTTTCCTGTACAGGTAATTTCATCCCGTAATTTATGTGATGGGACAGACATTAAATTTTGCCGAAAAATGCTTGCTGACATTGTGCCAGTGGCTAAAGTGAAAATGATAGATGGCGCAGCCCGGCATATACCATGCTTCCAACGTCATTGCCCGCTCTAGATGGATTTTGAAATAAACCAATACCCGTTTTGTGAACAAGCGCGCCTCAGCAATGGTTTTGTTTTGAAGGAGGAAGTTACTTAAGTAAAAAAACTGGACTCAGTCGAGACAAACTAGAATATTTGGCCAAGTCTGAGACAAAAGAACACGGTCTCGAGTCTGGACTAGAGTACAGAGTACTACAGCACTGCTGTCTACATGGTGAGGTGGTAATAGTGGTGAGATTTGAATAATAATTACCTTTTTGTATTCTATTCAACGAGACTGTAGTGACTTTAAAGTGTTCCTCATTTTGCTGGGCACCCATTGGATCCCCCTTACGGACCGCAGAGGGACAGTGGAACCACTTAAGATCCTGGCGAACCACAGTTGCAAACACGCTGCTATGATCATTCATGTTTAGCTCTCATTAACACAGTTGTTTATCCTTGTAGCCTGTGTTGGTTCACGCTCTGCTGATCCATAAGTAAACCCAATCCATATCAAAGCAGTGGTGCAAATCCCTTAACCAGCATGAAGAGGGTTTATTATACTGAGTCTGTCTACATTATTAATGCAGCCAGTCAGCTGGAGGACCATTTGCATTCTTTAAGTGGCCAAATTCATCCAGTTATAGACAGCTGGGCTATAGAGGAAACAACTATTGTTAACCAATAATCTGAGGTCCAAGCTTCATTATTAACGCAGAATATTTTTAATTGGCCACTTTAATTGACATTTGTACCACTCATGCAAATTTAGGGTCACCATAGTCTCACTTTGCCAGACCCTCCTCCACAGCGCTGCGGAGGAGAGTCTGGCTAGTCCACACAACATTTCGTGTGTACGTTCAGAAGTAGTTTTAGTCGTGCAACAGAAAACTCTGATTGGACAGATAGTCTAGCTAGCTCAAGGGTAGCACTCGGATACTATTCGGCCCGTCGGCGGAAGGTCTGCGAGCCGAGCTGCTGCTAAAGTTTGCTCAGTTGAGAAACGGTCATTTCATTCAACCGAGACCATTGAGGGGCGGCCCTCATTTACAATGACATCGAGTCATTACAAAGACAACAACAACACAGAAAAGAATACACACTAACGTGTCTACAGACACTAAAATTTGATAAATAAATTATAATAATAATCGCACTCCAAGGTCCATTTAGTAGCTCTACTGGAGCGTTTGATGATGTCACATAATCTTCATTAGCAGACGGTCAAACTTTGGCTTTCTTGTGAACAGGTAGCACTATACGTAGCAAATGCTACCTAAACTGTCAGTATAGAACTAGTTGATTTACCTCTTGAGCCAATCAAACGCTGCTAGAATCTTGCAAAAAGGCACCTGTAGTTGGTAGATTTGATTCCTGTCATTTTTGAGAAAAACGAGTTTTGTCGGGTTTTACGTGCTACTCCATCCTGGGAAGCTAAATATACAGTATATTGTAACATTAGTATTCACACAGCTGTCAGCCTGCACAGTCTCAAATGACTTTCTATTTCCTGGAAATCTAAACCTCCATCAGGTTTTACAACAATCTGCAAAGGAGGACAAAGTGAATATGAATCCAAATATGAGCTGGGTCTGAAGCTGCACTACACAGCATTTTAATGTGAACATACACCTAGTGTATCAGCCTGAGTCACAAAGGGAGACTGCAACAGAGAAACACATTCTCCTCTCTGACATGCTGCACATTCACTCGGTTTAGTGCAGGAACCGGGACCCTGTAAGTCTGAGATATTAAGCATTAGTCTCTTATTGCAGAAAACTCAGATTGGACAGATAGTCTAGCTAGCTAAGTGGAACGTCATGGATATAGACTACACATTTAGTTGTTGTTGTTGAGCATCTTTATCTTCTTAATAAGACTATATGTTGGCTATATGTGAGCGTACTCCGCATGTTATTATATTCTATGTGTTTAATATGTCTAGGCCTTTACATATTAATGTTTAATAGGCCATGCAATCCTGTGAAAAATTTGCCTAATTTTGCTGTGGACATAAAGCTTTGAGGGAAAAAATGTATTTGGTATTGTTTAGTATACAAGCAAAATTTAAGTTATGTTTTAATTACCATTAATCGCTTAATTGATCATTAATGTTACCAATGATCAATTAAGAAGTGCTTACAATTTGCAACCCTACTGTTTACCTAATGAAATTCTGGTGTCTGGTGGTATACAGCCAGCAGTAACAGCAGTCAGCAGAAAGCTTTCCTTTCCTCGTCTGGAATCTGCTTTGGTATGAAACATGACAGACCGTCCCTTTTGGTTAACATGAGTGCATGTGTGCACATTACTACTGTCCCTGACATCAGCTGTTGCAGTGACTATCTGGTTAACACAGACTGAATCATGGTACTGCAATAAGCTCATGTTAGGCAGAAATGTTATTTTTCCACCACTCAAGATGTGTCAGTGTTTTTATCTCCAGTAGAAGAACTAATCTCCGTTTAAACTAACACGCCCAAACCAAAATATCTCATCATCATTCTGGTATACTGGACATAAACAGGAGGCAGCGTGGAGACTCCGCCCTTTGCTGGTAGTTGCCATGGTAACTTTAGTAGCTTAGTCTCAGAGAATGAGCCGTCATGACCCAATCTTAGGGCGAAACGTTGGCGTCAGTGTCGGTGTTGCCAAAGGTCTCTGTTTTGGCCGCTGAGACTGCAACACAACCCCGCAGATTCCAAACCAAAACGGGTCAGAAGGGTTTCCTAATGTCTCCGGTTTAGGGGCTCGGAAACACCAGAGCAGGGGGAATGAGAGGGGGAAACACCACAGCAGGGGGAATGAGAGGGGGAAACACCAGAGCAGGGGGAATGAGAGGGGAAACGCCAGAGCAGGGGGAATGAGAGGGGGAAATGTGGCAAAAGATATTTGATTTTAAACCAAAATGTAGCGGTGTAAATGTAGCCTTCCACAAAAGCAGGGAAAACACTGTATTAATATTTCATTAGGGGTCCATCATTGATCATGTTGCCATTAAAACAACTTGTGACATATAGGGCTGTATGATTTTGAAAAATCTGGATCTTTATACATCTTTATTCTTATTTAAATTGAAAAAACATCATTGTTATGGTGTTATGGTGTGATTTTTGCGGGGATCTTTAGCAAACAAAGCTGTTTTCTTAAGTCTGTAGGATATGATGTGTAGACCAGGACGTCTGTGGAGCATGTCAATATTTATTTAAAATGGTATTTAGACACGTATGTCGCCTTTAACAAATATTGTGCCTCCGATTAGAAAATTGCCTCCGATTGCCTCGATTAGAAAATTGCAGATCAAATTTAGATTAATTGTTCAGCCCTAGTCCAATATCCTTATTCAGCTGCTAAATGCTCCATTATGTTCACCAGCTAGTCACTAGCTTTGGCTGTCTCTGTTTGGTGCTGGGCAGGTGGTGTACAGTGGGGCAATCAAAGATTCAAAAACACTGTAAAAACAACACCAGTGTTTTTACAGCGAGTTAAAAGAGGCTAAAAATGTCCCTATGAGCTAGGGCTGCACAATCATTTGAACATTCATACATTTTCATGCATATCCAAAACCTGTTGGTATCAAAGTCTTTCATAATGTTTAAAAGTAGCTGTGTCTGTTTCTCCTTCTTATCTTTTGGCCGAACATCTCTATTTGATAGTTGATTTGTGTATAGCAACCATAGCAACGCACAGAGCTGACTGTAAGTCGTAAATGGGCAAGAGGCCGTAAACTGCCGTGAAAACCCAGATTGAGACCCATAAAACAAATGTACGCTGTATACATGTCCAAAGATACCGGCATATCCCACATCTTAATCGGAAAATGCTAAATTCGAAAAAGGCCTTATTCAGAATATAAAAATGGAATATGCTGACCTGTATCAAATTTGGAATATTGTCATATATTCGAAATAATAGTGGAATATTACTGTGCATGTAAATGTTTCCATCCATCCATCCATCCATCGTCAACCACTTATCCCGCGCACAGGGTCGTGGGGGGGCTGGAGCCAATCCCAGCATACGTCGGGCGAAAGGCGGGGTACACCCTGGACAGGTCGCCAGTCCATCGCAGGGCCACACATAGACGAACAACCACTCACTCACACATGCACACCTACGGACAATTTAGGGACACCAATAAACCTAGCCCGCATGTCTTTGGTCGGCGGGAGGAAGCCGGAGTACCCGGAGAGAACCCACACAGACACGGGGAGAACATGCAAACTCCACACAGAAAGGCCGGGCCAACCGGGGTACGAACCCACAACCTTCTTGCTGTGAGGCGACAGTGCTAACCACCGCACCACCGTGTCCCCATGTAAATGTTTCACAACTGTAATTTCTTTAAAGGACACTCAAACACTCAAATAAAATGGCATAAAGCAAATATAATAGTGCAGGAATTAGCAAATAGGGTGTGATTTTGAACACAGGCTACATTTAGTGCAAGTTAGCAAAAGTTAGCACACAACAGGCTACATAAAGATGGTGACCACAGTACACCTGGTAAACATTATCATGTCTACATTACGCTAGCGTCACTACTAGTGTTATTTTCATGAGCATGTTAGCATGAAAACCACCACCTTATTATTATTATTATTATTATTATTATTATTATTATTATTATTATTATTATTATATTTTTAGTTCATCACAACAGTAAAGTATAAGAGACAGAAACGTTGGACCTTCATTTTAATCCTTTATAGTTTGGTTTTCTTTACAGTGAGAGGTAAAGCCTCACAGAGCTGATGGCATGTCTGAAGACTCATTGTCTTGGTGGCCCCTGTTATGACCAACATTTCCACAAGTAATAACATTCCCATAAGCTCATAACCTATACTGTTAAAGCTAGGGCTGGAAAAATAATTCATATATTATGTTTATACGATACCGCCGACTACATCATATCTGTTTCCACCAAAATGAAATAAATGTCAGACTGACTGACTAACATGTGATATGCATTCTCCTTAGAAAACAACTAGTTTTTAGAAATGTCTCATGATAGATTGTCTCTAGGTAAAGACGTGTATTATTATTATTATTATTATTATTATTATTATTATTATTATTATTATTATTATTATTATTAAGTGTATCTAGAAGTGTATTATTCAACTTTTGTTTTTGATCAAGAAGGGAAAGACAATCCCAACACTCAATACTATCGAATCGCGATACTTCTAGAACCGCAATAGATGAAAATCGCAATAAAAGTCGAAGCGGCAGCCAATGTATTCGGAAAGAATCGAGTCAGGACAAATGCATATCGTCCTAGCCATAGTTAAAGCTGATGTTTGCAATGCCTCCAGTTAGAAAAGCACTGCAGCTCAATGGAGAAAAACAGAACATCCCTCCCCTGTCTATATGGCTAACTGGGTTATTGGGTTTTCCACAACATCCAAGCTTCAGGTCTCTTGGAAGTCTTTTTTCGATGCAGATTCCTCTCCTCCTTTGTGTGTACTGACCTGTGACTGTGGGAAAGTGGGCAGAGGTATCATTGGTTACACTAAGTGACCCAGCCGTGCATGATTTGAACCTGTCTGACAGGTTTTGCAGCGGTTCATGTTATCATCTCTCATAATAGTTTCCTCGCCCCCGCCTTCAGCGTCAGTTGCTGCCTTTTTGTTGCAGATGAAGCAGCGTCTGTGTTCACACAGGGAACAGAGTGACGCTCTGTTGGTCAGAGGTACACGTCCTGCTCTCAGCACTTTGCTGTAGACAGGGGAGGAGGATGCTGCGGTAAGCTGACACCCCTCCTTCCATCACCTCATCCAGACCAGTGCTCCCCATTTCTTATCTTTGCTTCTGCTGATCTCTCATCTCTCTCTTTTGCTTTGTCTCTCTCTTTTCTGATGTTTTTTTTTTTCCGCGGGTTGCATCTCTGTGTCTTTGTCTCCGTGTCCTGGTTCTCTCGTCCATCCTTTCTCCTGTTTCGCTGCAGTGAGAGCTGCTGATCAAGGAGTTTCAGGCCTCTCGGGTGTCATTACTGACATCTGAGCTGAACTGGGAGAAAGAGACGCACGCACGCACGCACGCACGCACGCACGCCAAACTATCCTACAATAATGTGTGTGACATGTGGAGTAACGCCTTTTTATTTAATGAGTAGAAAATGTAATTTTTTTTTTTACTATTGCTATAAAAATTGCGACTGTTAGGCACAACTATATCAGGTTTTCTTCAAGCTGCCCCTGGCAACATTTTTCAGTAAAATCTATAAATGTCTCTCCAACCCCCTGAAATGACAAATCAAATGTAGCATGATGTATCAATCTCTCTTCTGCACATTAGGGTGAGGGTGCCAGCTGTTAGTTGAAAACTTTATTTTGGAAAGAAAATCAGAGAAGCAGAAACCTTAAATGGTACCTGTTTTGTCTCGTCTCTGTCGTTGTAGTGTTCCTAAATGCTCACATTCATATGAAAAAACACTTCAGGAGAACGCTGACAGTGTTGGGGCATTTTTGATGTGGTTAGGGGTGAGTTCCACAGAAAGGGGGGCAGCGACTGAGCACGCCCTGTCACCCCAGGTCTGGTGCTTGGTCCTGGAGGAAGGTTGGCGTCAGCAGACCAGGGGGCTTCTGGAGGGGTCAGGGGAGGGAGTCAGAGAGGTGTGGGGGGCGTCATTGAGCATTGTAAGCATTGAGTATAATCTTAAAATTAATCCTGTGTTTAACCGGGAGCCAGTGGAGCTCATGGACGACTGGGGTGATGTGGTTACGTGAACGCTTACTGGTAAATAAGTCTTGCATTAAGATAAGATAAGATAAGATATACTTCATTGTCCCTGAAGGGAAATTTGTTTTGGACTCGGTCTGTTCCACAGCTTTACAAAGACAACATACAGAAAATCTCTCAACACATCCTCTCATGCAACACAAAACATGCTCTCATATACATTAGACAGGTGCCTATATAGTAAGCACATTAACTCCTCCTTTCAGTGGCAGTTTGTAATTGAACAACCCTGTCGGCTGCATTCTCTGCAATAAGTGTAGCACAGCCCTCTCACAACTAACATATTGCCCAACCCCAATAGCCTACGTATTGCACAAATGACACATTTCCACATAACCTATGCAGTACACAGTGACATATTGAGCAATCCAACAGCCCATGTATTGCACCACTAGCATATTGCATAACCCCAATAACCTACTTATTGCACGATGACATAGTGCACAACCGAGCAAGCCACCTCGGTAGGGGGTGAGCCAAGTTGGGACTAAGACGGACAGAGCAACGGTGCCTCTGCAAACTAGCCGCGGGAAGGAAGTTGTTTTGGTGGAACATGTGCACGTAGGGAGCCTAGCTCTGGATTTCATTTGGCTGTTGAGTGTGTGTGATTGGAATTTTATTTAAAAAAAAGATGGAACAAAGGAAAAAATCCTGCACTCTGCTCTTGCTATAGCATCACCGTTTAGTTACAGAAAACTAAAGTTTCGGTCCCTCCGGACCTTCATCAAGAGTATCTCAAACTACAAACGCAACCGGGCTTAACTACATTTCGCCCCTCCCATTCTCTGTCCCCAGGTGTGGGACAATAGACAATCCCCTTTCAATGGGAGTTTCTCAATAAACACACGTGTCACAAGTGCAACATTTGACATTCATACAGGCAATCAATATCTTAATTCAATTGCAATACTACATACAACAATCTCATATCCATATCAGGAATATACAGTGACTCAAAAAAAAAGATAAATATAATTTGGTTGTCTGTTGTAGTTTGGAGGGTCTTTCCCGAATCGACCTGAGTTTAGAATGGCAACACAAACAAAACAGAAGGGGAGGGACATCTGGCCGAAAATGAGGGGCATCCTGCGGCACCGGAACAGTCCCGTAGATGAAACGCTGTCGATATAGACGACTTGAGCGGTACCATAGTGGATATTGTTGCAGTAGTCGATCCTAGATGTTACAAATGAATGAATGAGGGTTTCTGTTTTTTTTTATGCTGTTTAGAAATTACCTAAAGAGATTTACCCCTTGAGTTTTGGCCGAAGTATGAAATGTAGAAACTGTCATGTTAACATTTAAATGGATTAAAAAGTAAAATGGTGTGTGTCTCAGGTCCTTATTGTTTGTTTGTCTCCTCAGATGACACTGATGGACCTCCTCCTCCTCCACCTGCTGCAGAGCGTCAGGTGAGAAAGAAAGAAGAGAGACACAGAGCACGTCACTCTTTTAAATGTGATAGTAAAATGCATTTCATTGTACTATTTTTAAGGTCCAATTTGGTGAAATTATTATTTTTTATTTATAGTATCAAATCATAACAAGAGTTTTCTCAAGACACTTTACAGATAGAGTAGGTCTAGACCACACTATAATTTCCAGAGACCAAACGATTCCCCCAAAAGCAGGCATTTAGTGCTTTAGATTCATAATAATTGTAGCAGTTGGTATGATGAACAGTGGCAATTATAAAAACAATAAAGAAAATGGAACTATGAATAGAAATAATAGTTGTAGCAGTTCAGGGCGTAGCATGGCGTAGCAGGGCATAGCAGGGCATAGCAGGGCGTGGCAGGGTGCCGAGCAGGACCACGGTGACAGCTGCAACCATGATTTAGGTGCCATCCCAATCCAAGGAAAACTGAGGCGAGAAAATATAAGGACTCCAAAAATAGGTTAAGATGTGATTTTGCGTTTTTTGCTCATGAATATTAATTTGTAGTAGGCTGAACATTGGGGGGGGGGTAAGCACTTTTTATTTTACTATCTCTTTATATAAATATTTTTTCTACTACTATGGGCTAACAGTTAACATAGAAACAATCAGACATACATGTAAATGCCCTCTGTAAATAGATAGTATTTTACATCCTGCTGGTAACCCTAACCCTAACCCATTCAATAAACAGAAACGTAACTCTTGCAGTGCAATGAACAGATGAGCAATATTAGCTCACACATAAAATAGCACACTCGTGAATTAGCCTACTGTAGCTAACGTCCATGCATAAATCCTACATAACATCGTCCCGTACCCAGAGGACATCAGACTTACTTATTGATGCACGCACAGAGTAGTGTCCACAAACTTAGTCCAGTGAGGGGAGAAAGGAAAGTGTGATAGCGTTCCACTTTTAACGCCTTTTCTCTCTCGCTCGAAACCGCTGTGTCCAAGCCGGGGCACAGAGCATGACCTTACTGCATGCTGATACGTTACAGTCTGTGTACATTACTAGTCCAGGTAGAGCGAGCTGCTACTGACAGGGAGAGAGAGAGACTGAAAGGGGAAAAAAGTAGCTTCCACTTAAGGGGTCCTGTCTTGCACCCTGCGCAGCACAGCGTAAAGCCCGATGCAAGTGTCTTTTCTAGTTTCAGACTGAGGCAGTTGTCAGTTTCCCTCCAGCGCTCGCAACTAGGATTAGTGTATCTGACTAGGTGGGGGCGTGGCATCACAATGTTGGCTCTCCATCGTGATGTTGGCCAGCCGTCACGATGGACGATGATATCGTCATTGGCATAATCCTAATCACCGGTGAATTAGCCGTGCGCTACCCTTGGCCATAACCGGACACACCACTATCTCCTCGCTGTAAACACTGGCCGTTGCTGGTTTTTCGGGGGTATTAAGTCCCATCAATGCTATAAAAAGTACCGGATCGAACTTAAATAAAATGACATGCTTCAACAACTCTGAATTATACAATAAAAGCTCCTTAATTTCCAGTACAGTAAAAACTGAAAATTTTTAGAAGGAAAGAGTGTCGCCCGAGCTTTGCCCAAGCGTCCGAGGTGAGGTTTTGCAGCAACGGACAACGAAACGAGGCAGAAAGCCATTCTGTTGTGCATCAATCAAATGACCATGGCCTTTCTATCCATTGTATTTCTGCCCATCCGTCCCTCCAGCTGGTCCAGTCGCTGGGTGTGGCCATCTACAGAGCTCTGGACTGGGGGCTGGACGACAGCGAGGAGCGGGAGCTCGGCCCGCAGCTGGAGAGCCTGATTGAGCGCATGGCCGGGGGGGACCAGGGGGGGGAGGAAGTCTGCACCGGCAGGAACGGCGCCACAGACGAGGGCTACAGCGGCCAAGAAGAGGAGGAGGAGGAAGAGGAGAAGCAGGAGGGAGTGATCAGGCCGGTGTGTACGTTCCGCCAGGTGGTGGCGCTGTGTGCGTCTCGGCTGGCCAACCCAAGCTTGGCTCCAGAGCACTACCAGGCTGTCTGCAGGGCTCTGTTTGTAGAGACTCTGGAGCTGCAGACCTTCCTCAGCAAGATCAGAGATGCTAAGGAGGTATGTTAGCTTGTCGTGTCAATATTAAGTTAAGCCAAGTCTCGTATTGCCAGCTCTAACTCCACAGCGCTGTGGAGGAAGATCTGGCTACACCACAGATACATTCTGTGATAGGAGAAAAAACGCTCTGGGTTGTTTGCATTTCTTTAAACCAATCACAATCGTCTTTGGTGGCGCTAAGCTCCAGACGCAGCGACGGTGGCTCTGCTAAATAGTCTCGGGAAGGAACTTGTTATCAGAATCAGAATACTTTATTGATCCCCTCAGGGAAATTATTCAGTTGCAGTTGCTCACAGTCACATTCAAGGTACAATAAGAGTAAGAAAAGAGCAAGTTAGTAAGTGTATACTGTAAATAAGTAACATATCTACAATAAGACATAAATAAAATTGCTAAGTATTTACACACATGAATTAAAACGTTAAGTAGAAGTAAGTGAGATTAGGTTACAAGTCAGATTAGGTTAAAAAGATTGTTTCAATGGATTGTACAAATTCTACTGTAGTACAGTATGAATACAAGTAGCAGCAGTGAATAAATAACACTTTTGTTCATGTAGCTGATAACTATTGCAGGAATTATTATACAGAACTGTCCAAGAATATTGCAATGTGATGCGTGCTGTGAGACCAGTTTTAACTCCAAGCGTGTGATTATATAGTTCGATGGCCACAGGCATGAGCGACCTCCTGTGGCGCTCTGTGGTGCATCGTGGGTGTCTGAGTCTGTCGCTGAAGGTGCTCCTCAGACTGACCAGTGTGTTGTGGAGTGGGTGGGAGGAGTTGTCCAGGATGGAGTGTACTTTGGGCAGCATCCTCCTCTCTGACACTAGCTAAGTTTCCATCCACTTGTCAACCAAATTATCTGAAATTCGGTAAAAAAACTCATGCGAATAAAGCTGGTGAAAGTGTGTTTCCATCAAACAGCTCTAAAGCGAATAAATACCTGTGCGTAATGACGTCACATGCTGTTTTTGCGATTTAAATTGGTCTATCGAATTGATTTGAGACATTTTAAGGTTTTGCACTGAATTGCACAACATTCAAGCAAACTTTTGCGAACAAAGTTTTGCTAGACAAAAGTAGTTGTTGTTGTTTAATATTAGAAGCCAAGCTAAGCTACGATGGGCCTTTGACCGAGGATCTGATCCAGATCATCAAAAAGGTGGAACTTGCCTTTTATTTTCCCTCCGGCACCGCTGCGAGACAACTCTCTTTTTTGAGCCGTGTATCGCTGTTTGAGCGCCTTCCATTTACTCCGCAGGACGTCCCACGGCTTGTCGTAAGGGACATTCTAAAATGCTTAACATGAAAAAGCTTAACGTGGTTTAATGTATCTAAACAACGATCAATCATCACCAGATGAATCATGGTCATATCTTGCATGAACACTTAAGCCTGTCAAAAAAACTAAATCGAAATCCAACGATTATAGAAGTTATCTCACGTTAAAAGTTTTCTTCATCATAGTGTCAGATAACGTCCATCATATTTGGACATTGGGTTAGATTTTACCGTTTTAAGTGGTTATGATGAGCAATATAGGAGAGGATTTTTTGGTGATGATTGATCGTTGTTTAGATACATTAAACCACGTTACGCTTTTTCACGTTAAGCGTTTTAGAATGTCCCTGTCAAAATTGTTGGTCATTTCCTTCGCGAGCTCCTGATAAATAATGGCGTTTCTTAGATTTTTGCTATCTAAAATAGCCGTTATATTTTTCTTTTAAATTAAAGAAGTATCTTGTCTCCTCGTTTGTCCGCTTAAATCTGTTTTTGTTGACAGCTGTCATGTGTGCAAAAAGAGTGGAAATACTGGGCGGAAATGAACTGAAACTTCTTCTTCTTCGTTTTTATTGAGGGTTGCAACCATAAAATGACCTAAAACTTAATCGCAATTCATTATTTATTCGGCAAATAGCGTTTCCATCAGCGTTTATCGCATAAGCCGTATATCGATCAAGAGAAAATCCAATGAGACCGAACGTATTTTCTTTGAGTCGATATTCATGAAATTCAGTCGGATTTTACTGTTTCCATAAGGCATTTTTCATTCAATATCACTTAATTCGGATAAAAACGTGTGGATGGAAACATAGCTACTGTCTTTAAGGAGTCCAGCTCCACACCAACAGCATCACTGGCCGTCTGTATTAGTTTGTTGAGTCTGTTGGTGTCTGCCACTCTCAGCCTGCTGCCCCAGCATGCAACAGCATACAGGAGAGCACCAGCCACCACAGACTCATAAAACATCCTCAGCATCTTCTGACCGATGTTGAAGGACCTTAGCCTCCTCAAAAAATAGAGGCGACTACTCCAGAGTTTTTGATCCAGTCCAGTTTATTGTCTGTGTACTCCCAGGTATTTGTAGTCCTCCACTATGTCCACACCGACCCCTCGGATGGAGACATGGGTCACCGGTGCCTTCCTCCTTCTCAAGTTCCCTACCAGCTCCTCTGTCTTTGTCACATTGAGCTGCAAATAATTGTCCTCTCACCATGTGACAAATTTAACTGTTCACACAATACAGTACCGTGAGCTATTTAATATTTTGCAGAGCCACCGTCTCTGTGTCCAGAACCCAAGATGATTGTGATTGGTTTAAAGAAAAAAGGGGCGCCTTGGTAGCTCACCTGGTAGGGCATGTGCCCCATGTACAGAGGCTGAGTCCTTGCCGCAGCAGATGCAGGTTCAATTCCAACCTGCAGCCCTTTGCTGCATGTCATTTCCCCTCTCTCTCCCCTATCATGTCGCAGCTGTCCTATCAAATGCCAAAAAATGTGTGGTGAATTGTTTTTTGGTTTTCTTGTTTATTAGATTACCAATTTCAAGACAAAAACGGAAAACGTTTCAAATTGTATTTTATATAATTTCTAAACTGTATGTATTTTATTTTCTAGCCCTCTTTGCCACTTGTCAGGCCGCCATTGTAAATAAGAACCTGTTCTTAATGACTTTCCTGTAAAAATGAAGGTGAAATAGTTTGAGTACAGCCCCTTTTAGATCTTGCATTTTGCACATGTGGTAGTGTTTGAAATGTTATAAATGTTATAAAATAAAAATATTAATTGTATCTCTGTTTTGTTGCACAGATGCTGAAGAAGATCACAAAAGAGGAAGCACCGGAAAACAGGCCTACATCTGAGCTGGACGCACTGAAACACACAGACTGGGTGAGACGAAACAAGGGAGGACAATATGGCAGTGTGTTGGACTGAAGAAGGCAGTGTTGTCGTGCTGACGCGTGTTGACGCGTGCTGATGTGTGTGTTGTTGTTTCCATCCCAGGCCCGTCTGTGGGTGCAGCTGATGAAGGAGCTCCGGCAGGGCGTGAAGCTGAAGAAGGTGCGGGAGCAGCCGTTCAACCTGCTGCCCACCGAGTTCAGCCTCACACCCTTTGAGATGCTGATGCAGGACATACGAACTCGCAAGTTCCAGCTACGCAAAGTCATGGTGAGAGGCAAGACTTGGTTTAAACTAGGGATGTCCCGATCCCGATCCCAGTATTGGTGGGGTATCGGCAGTCACCCAGTTTACCTTACTCCAATCATGTAAATCAGCTTGTAGTGACCACCGCCTTTCATCACACACGCCCTGCGCCACAGACGCACCGCCAGACTGCCTGGATGCCGCCACTTTCAAACCAACATGGCGTGCAGCCACTCACCAATGTCTGTCACAGAGTGACTCGGCTACTTTTTGGAACCAGCCAGCAACTACAAAAGCGCTCTAGTCAACTTTTCCTTGTCAAAAAAGACACCAAGGGCTAGATTTATCAAGCCGTTTGCGCCTGTTTCCAGGCGCTAATTGGTCGCAAAGTCGGATGTAACCGATGCGGGCTATTTACTAACAGGGGACACTTGGGTAAAATGGCAGATTGTCTGCCACATGAGCGAAGAGGCAAGTAGCCGCTTCTTCAATTATAGTTTGCGGGTGGGGTTCCGGGGAAAGTGGGAGTTCCACCCAAAAAGGTGGGAGGATAAGCTCAAAGTGCCCCTAATTATATATTCCGTGGTATTTACAAAGACTGTCAGTAAGAGCGCGCCTCTATTCTGCGGGGGAAACTCTCCGCCTCTTAAAAGCAGGTCTAAACCAGCCGCAGTCGAGTTTCCTCGTAGACCTTTATATGCCGCTGGTGAAATGGCAACAGTCATTTGAGCAAGACGAAGACATAGGCGAGGCTGAAAATATTTTGAACACAAGAATCACACTTTGTCAATGAACACAACATCATTTAGCATTACAGATCAAGCAGACATGCAATATTAGAGTTACTGGAAGAAATCAAAGATGAAATTGAATCTCCCACTCAGCGTTCACATCCCATTCCAGCAGTTGTTAAACTCCTCGCTACATTACAAATATCGGCATCAGGATCATTTCAAACAGTCCTAGCATCAGCAGTGGGAATATCACAGTCTGCACTCAGCCGTATCATAGCACAAGTACCGCTTTGTTACAGCGCAATCTACGGTCTAGTGGGCGGAGAAAGACGCTGATTGGCTGATGGGTGTCAGGGTTGATAAATACTACGCAAAATGTGGAAGCATAGCGTGCGCTATTACCGAACTCGCATAAACAGACGCAGCGCAAACTGCGCTAGTGTTAGTAAATCAGGCCCCAAGTGTGAACATAGCCTTATTGACCCGTGTAAACACAAAAAGAAAATCAAAGATTGACTATTAAGTGCAAGAGCCATCACTAAGTGTAGTTTTCGTAGTCCAGCGGGGAACCTAAAACAGTTTATTCTTTGGTGGGGGTTTGCTGGGATCCTAAAGAGAACTGTTTTGGCGTTGAGAGAAAAGACTCACTTGCTGCACTAATGTAAATGTATTAAGCTTAAGACATGTTTGAGTTACTTTGTTTACTTAGTTATTTTTGTAAACAAAAAAAAGGTGTGCAGCTCTATTATCTGAGCAAATACAAGTATTTGATCAGGACGCGGTATCGGCAGATATTCAATATTTAAAAAATCGGATCAGGCGTCAACAAAGCTGATCGGGACATCCCTCGTTTAAACTAATCAAACCGAGCATTAGGTATGATGTGAATATGACAATATGAAAGCAGTTAAAATGTCTATGCCATGAACACAGATGAAATGTCAGTTGAAGAATAAGAGATGAGAGCAGATGGAATGTCAGGTGAACTTTAAACAATTAAAGCAATTTAAATTTCAGTTGTAGACTAAGTGACAGAGATGATGAAAGTGTCTGCTCTGCATATCGTTGACGAGTCAGTTGACTTGTAAATGCTTAAAGCTGTTGAAATGTCAGTGAGGGGGTAAATCAGAGCATCACAGATCTTGAGGAGGAAACCTCATGAGATCGTTCCTTCTTCTCTGAAATCTTAAAGGGGTAACTTTGGTTTTTTTCAACCTGGACCCTATTTCCCTATGTTTTTGTGTCTAAGTGACTGATGGGAATGACTATCTTTGAAATTAGTCCAGTAAGCAAGACCGCCACTGACAGACTCAGATTATTATTGACTAGTGTCTGACAACATTATGGAAAAGAGCCCAACAGAGATAGACCTTTTTGTTAAAGAGTAAAAATTGTATTTAATCAGAAACTGCTCTGAAATCTGCATCGTCAAACTCAGCTGACACTTTAAATAAACATCACTTTTATGAGCCAGCATATCTCCACATGTAAATGGGTGAATTAAGGGTTTATTTCAACCAAACCAGAGTGGTGATTGTTGGAACAGTGGAAAGATGAACTGAGATGGCTTTTGGTAGTTTTATTTAGTTTCTGTCCACTTTGAATGAAGTGTGTTTTGCATTGATAAATTACTGTTTAGTTAAATCTAGTCTGGTGGGTTTGGTGATAGGGATTACTCGTACTCTTTAACTAAAAGGTCTATCTCTGTAGGGCTCCTTTCCATAGTGTTGTCAGACACTTAGAATAATAATCTGAGTCTGTCAGCAGCAAAAACAGAACTTTTATGGACGCTAACTGACGATTTTGACACAATATGTTTTGGCCCTACATGATTGCATTGTAGCCCGGTTTGTGGCTGCCAGTTAGAGTTCTCCCTCAATACTGGACCAAATTCAAATACTGTTGATCATATTACTCACTTAGACGACTTTGCATGAGAAAATAGGGTCCCAGTTGAAAAATACCAAAATTCCCCTTTAAAGTGATGGTTCGGAGTAATTCACCCTAGGGTCCTTTGCACAATGAGCTCGAGCCAAACACCCCCCCAGAAGCTTTTTTCACCTGGGTCTAACATTGGGAGAGTTAGCGTAGAGTAGCGTTATCAGCTGAATAGCTTAGCGCAGGGGCTAACGGACCCACGTTTGTATCTCGTAAGTTACCCCACTAATAATGCCCGAAATGATACCAAACGTCTACAAGTAGTACAAATAGGTTATGCTCTCATAAAACGATGGATTGGAAAGTTTGTAAGTACACCAGAAGTTTATGTAAATAACACTTGCCTGCTGGCTTCTGCTCTCTGCTGTTGTTGCTGCTGCTGTAAGACGAGTGCTTAGGGCCGTCTACAAATTACAACACCGAAAAAATATTTATTAATTTAATTTTTTTTTTTAAGTAAGTGCTGTAGTATAACTAGCAGGAGACAAGTAATAATTGAGGTAAGTTTGGAGACATTACGTTATTTAATCATTGAATTAATAAATATTTTTGTTGTAACTCTTTTCGGTGTAGTAATTTGTAGACGGCCCTAAGCACTCGTCTAACTGCAGGTAGCAGCAGCAGCAACAGAGAGCTGAAGAGAGCAGGCAAGTGTTCATAAACTTCTGGTGTACTTACAAACTTTCCAATCCATCGTTTTATGAGAGCATAACCTATTTGTACTACTTGTAGACATTTGGTATCATTTCGGGCATTATTAGTGGGGTAATAATGCGCCCCTGCGCTAAGCTATTCAGCTGATAACGCTACTCTACGCTAACTCTCCCAATGTTAGACCCAGGTGAAAAAAGCTTCTGGGGGGGTGTTTGGCTCGAGGTCATGGTGCAAAGGACCCTAGGGTGAATTACTCCGAACCATCACTTTAACTCCGGAGAAATGTTTTCATCATCACTTGACTCTGTTCCAATGGGGCACGGGGACGTTGAGGGCAGACAGGAGTGAGACTGTGACGCCTGTCTGTCATTTAAAGACCTTGAAGCCACTCTCCTCTGTTTTCAGGCAGTCCACTGCACCATGTACGGTATAGGCTTTATGAAAATGCAGTCACCTTGAGGCCTTCTCCACGGGCAGATACATAATTCAGCCTCAGAACACAAATATTAATGAAGGCTTCTCTCAGCCTTCTGTTCTCGCAGCAGTCACAAGGAAAAATCATCACCCAACTCTGCAGATACCCTCAGCTCTACGGAGCACTTTGGCTTCTTACAGCTCTTTGTTTTGGTTTCATGACCTCAACCTAACCCTTTTGGTTCAGTCTCTTTGCTCTTATCAACCATGTCTCCACCAGCAGGCAGCTCTTTTCAGTGAGAAAGCTGCTGTACTGTACCTGCTCAACACCAAATGGCAGACAAAGTTAGCAACTCTGCTGAGCATTTAGCAGCTAAAGAGAGATTTTTTTTTAAGATGGTGCAGAAGACCCGGAAACACTGACCAATCAGAGCAGACTGGGCTTTTTTGGAAGGGGGCCTTAAAGAGACAAGTGCTAAAACGAAGCGTTTCAGACATAGGGTGAATACAGGTATATTCAGAATAATGTGTTTTGTTAAACATTAAACTGTTAAAATGTTCCAGTAGAAGCCCAAAATACAAGTATGAACCTGAAAATGAGCATGGAGGGGACCTTCAAGAGTTGGTGGAGACCCAAACAGAGCTAAAAGGAGAGTTAATTGCTGTGGGATGTGTTGGTGGGTACATATGCTAACATGTTTGCCATATCACCTTTATCAGGTGATATGGCAATGTGTTGACAGCTTGTTGCATTGCTGCGTCACTGTATGATTTACAGACACTACAGTTGGTGTGGTGTTTCTTGTTTTACTCAGGTGGACAGTGACATTCCCACGAATGTAAAGAGAAATGCCCATGAACTGATACTGGATTTCATCAGATCAAGACCTCCACTTAAACCAGTGAGTGGGTTTCGCCTTTTAATAGAAGTTCACTACCGCATTGTGAAGACGGGTACATGTGTGCAGTTGTTCTTGCCATTTACAGTATACCCTGAAAAACCCTGAGTGGGTATCACACAGAATCAGTAGAGAATGCTGTATGCAATAACCAGACGGGTAGAAAGAGACTTGTATAGATGAAAGTGAATAGTATTTGTCTGTAAATGTAGCTTAACGAAGTTAATGTGACAGTTATCTGAACTCCTATGTAACATTGTAATATTAATGTAACTATGCGCCCCTATCATAATTCATATATTACTGATAAAAGCTGACATTTATACATCACTTAGTTGCAAGCTTGTACACAATACATATTAGTACTAACACTAGTTTACATTTATATAGAACTAGTTTAGACTAATACATTGCTGCATCCCTGGTATATGTATCCATTCCTAATAGACCTTTTAATAACTGTTTCCAGCATTTTCCACAGTAAAACCATCACCCTAGCCTTGATACATACTGATATTAATAATACACACCCAGGGATGTATTTTGCATCAAGTTGTAAACTTTGAATAATTTGTTCTGTGATTTGATGTAACTGTATATAGAGTTACACCGGTTTATCAGCCATTTTATAATGCCTCCGCCCAAGCGACAACCATGGCCAAAGGCATTATTTTTTCGGGTTGTCCGTCCCATTATTGTGAACGCGATATCTCAGAACCACCTGGAGAATGTTTTTTTTTTCTAATCTTGCACAAACGTCCAACTGGACTCAAGGATAAACTGGTTCGGAAGTGATGGTCATAACTGAAGAATTCCTAGACTAATTATGACAACATTTCACACAAATGTCTAACAGGATAAAATGATAAAGTGATGATATATCCAAAAGGTCAATTTCACTCTGACATCATAATGTTCTGCAAAAACACCTTTTCTGGCCATTATTCCACAGCCATAACTCAGGAACACAAAGGGAAACATTTGGGTGACACTAATCGTGAAACTGTGGTGATTGTTTAGATCTTCTGTGCTGCCGAGTTGATGATGTGTGTGAAGCGTGTTTTTGCCAAAAAAGATACACTTAATACCTTTTAAATTAAATTGTTTCAAAGTCTTCACAACATATATTATTTGAGTCTGGATAGACATGGATGTAAACTGCTACTTGACATACAACTGCAAGCCGGTGATTGTAGTTCAGTATATCGGTCAGTCAGCAATGTTCTTCACTGATATATCATGGCTATGGTGCTGTTTGCTTCATTACATTGTAGTGAATTATGCTCAAACTGTATTACTGAGTTTTTACCATCAATCGACTAGTACTACATGTTATTCTGTGTTTCACTGTCTAATGACGGTCTAAACGCTGTTTCAAAAGTTTTTACACCCAGTCGAAATAACACTGGAGACATTTTGAATGGGTGGTTACATCATATCTTTAAAACATGGCACCTTTTCCTCCATACATGCTTGTATATATTTTGGCCTTGACAGCACCAAGAGAAGCAAAATCCTGTTTTTTTTGTCTTAGTCATGTCTTTTAGGTTTCTCAGAAGTATGGATATGTTGTAATTGTTTCTCCTCATTAGGTTTCAGAGCGCAGCCTCCCCCCTCCTCCGCCGCAGCAGCAGTGCCTCCATGACCGGGTCCTGGCCGAGATCAAGCAGGAGAGAAAGCTCCGGCCCGTGGTCCTGCCCAGTTCCAGACGTAAGGACACAATCCTTCACCTTGGTTTGTGGTGCTTGCGTGGGAGATGTGTGGGATTTCCCCCTTTCTGATCTACATATCCCTGCCTCTGCTCAATTATTTGTATTAAACGACTGTTGGTCAAATTGTTTACCTTTTTCAGTAATTGAAGCATTATGTGGAGATGCCGCTAGAGCGGAGGTCTGCATGGGTTACCATGGTTACACGTCTCCAATGGCAAGGAGGCTCTCAGGAAGTGATGTACAAAAGTATGTTGGAACGATAGTATACATATTGCGTATGTAGAGCAGAGTATGTATGTATGCAACCAATGACTTCAGGGCTGAACTACATTATGTACTGTAGCCTGTGAGGGTCACACTACAGTTAGGCACTGCATACAAGTCTGTAAGCTGTAGTGTGTAACAAGTATTTTTCCATTTCGAGCTTCAGTGCATGTGTAGGTGGCATTGCATTTCATAAACATTGACCAGCTATTTACAGACCAAGGTCAGTGTAGTTCGGTGTGTGGGTCACTGATAAAGGAGTGACACAACACACCACCTAAACAACACAGTGACTGGACAACTTGCTTTGTTTATGGGTTATTTGTGAAAAGGAGGAATCGGATTTGTACAGTTGGGTGACCTAATGCTTAGGTGTGCTGTCCCTTCAGTTCAACCCTTTTACTTTCTGATCAGAGTCATAAAAGAGTTTATTGCCACAGTATGTTACACCTACGTGGAATATGCTTTCGTGAATGATGCATACATACACAAACTAACATGTTACACATAAATAGGAAATAAACAATAAATACAGAAACATAATTAGCTGTTTAGCTTAAGAAAAAAGAGACCGAATGGGCTGAGTGCAGAAGAATGCACTGAATTCTGTTGTTTTGTAAAACAACAATTACTTAGTAAATTAAATTATTTGTACTTTTAAGATGTACAAATGTACTTTCTATCATTTGAAATTAAACCTACAGTGTGTCGTATTTAAAAGCAGTATACTAGGAGTTTGCATGCTGCCTCCTGTTTACCCCGGCATGCACGTGTCCAGTATACCAGAATGTTGTTGAGATGTGAGGTTTGGGCGTGTTAGTTTAAACAGAGATTAGCTCCCAATACAATTCGTTGACTCACAGCAACATTAAGTGCAGTGGAAAAGCTATACTGGGACTGCAACATAGCTTTTCCAATATTGTTGGTTAACATTAATTAAGCTAATGTCTCAAAATGAGTGTGGTAATGTGTTATTGATGCTAAATTGCTACACAGGGTACATCTCAGAATGACTGCCCTCTGATCTCACCGTCTCTGACTTATTTGTTCCCTGACAGTGTTTTCTGGTTCCTCCTCCCTCAGCATTTGGATCTCTGCCCTGCCTGGCTCAGACTTGTCCTTGTAAAGGTAAATCTACTTCATGCATCGACCTGTCCGTGTCCGAGCCCGGGCCTCGGCCGCCGTCCCGCCCTCGCATCCTGCTCAAGGCTCCGACTCTGGCCGAGATGGAGGAGATGAACATATCCGAGGTGAGGCCAGGCAGCAGCTTGTTAAGGGGGGTAATGTTGGAATCATTAGCTGTGTTTGAAACCGTTCCCTCATTTACTCATTCGCTATTCCCTATATAATGTTTATTAAATATATATATATAATATAAACTATATTGGGAACGACTAAAGATTTGAGACACTGAAAACATCGTAATGTCAGTAAATGCGCCAGTTCTTTGTGTGACGGAGGCGGGTGCGCCCAGCATCATGTTAACAAACCGAAACAACAAGTCTTCTAATCTGTCCATGAAACAAACGGAGCCTCAGGAGGAGAGTAAGAGCTTTTATATACTGTATGTTACATGTAACATTTCCACTGTTTAGAAACCCAAGCCCGCTCCATTTTTCCTTTTTCAGTTTTTCTCCTCCCGGAAAATGTGGCCGCGTTGCATTGTGGGATACAGGAGTAAAATGTAGGGTACATCGTATGTACACTCAAATTAGCTGTGCATTGGGGTTATTTGATAGTGGACTATATAGTGAATGAAATTAACCGCTGAGAATTCAGACACCACTACAACATGGCGAACACACTATACAGGGAACTATTTCCGTGATAGGGAACGGTTTCCAACACAGCTAGCGTTGCCGTCACTTACAGGGCTCACTGGTGTTTTCCACAGTTGCACGTACTTTGTTTCCCAGCTTAAGTGGGTTAAGATGCCTCTGCACAGTTGCATGATGATACAGAGGGTGGAAAGTGAAACAGTGATTGAGATGATCCTCTTCTCTTTTGCACAAAGACTCAACCACATGGGAAATCATCTTTAGAGGGGAAAAAAGTAGCATAACCATTTTCAAAGGGGTCCCTTGACCTATTACCTCAAGATATCTGAATGAAAAGGGGTTCTATGGGTGCCCATAAGTCTCCGCTTTACAGACAAGCACACTTTATGCTAATCCCTTGCAGTTTGGGCAGTTTTTCTTATGCAGTATACATTTATTTCTGCCTGTTCTAAAATGGTGTGTTAAAATATTTCTGCATAATGGGGTCTGGGACTAGGAAGCTGAGACTCTTGTGTGTGATGATGTAAGTCCCCATTGTAGCCATTTCAATTTAGTGAGACCATTTTCTGAAACCTGACCTCCCCATTAGATGATCTGTTTTGACCTCAGGGGTAATCTCATCCTCATGACCCTTTACAACCACAAACTAGAGACCGAGGACTTTCAGAGGAGGTATGGCTCTCCTTGGTTTATTGACCATCTTTCTCAGCAGTTTCCAGAACAGAAGTGCTCCCTATCCAATTGCCGAAAACCTCAATTCTTGCAAATCTCCAAATGTCAACATGTTTTGAAACCAAATCACAACATGGCTTTTTCTATTGTGTTCCTCAACGTCTTGGTGTCTTAATGTGGTATTTTGTAGAGAATTTTTGACACTTTTTTTATCGATTCTCGAGTGATCAGAAATAGTTAAATGCTGCACCAAATCTGTGTAACAAATGGTATCAACCGAAACGTGCTGCAACATCAGTGGGCATGACCTCATCACATAAACTCATATCATAATGTACTGAGCCCTTATACTCATTTACAATTAGTTTTAATGACTTAATAGGGATGTAACGGGGCGTTGTGAACTGGTTACAAATCAAATTTAAATGTGTAAAGATAAAAAATGAATCGCGATGCAATTTTTGAACAGCCTAGGTTTGTGACGCTAGCTAACATACAGCAGGTAACGTTAGCCTACCGTTGGCTAATAACGTAAGCTGGCCTAAACACTGTTAAAATGCTGACTGAGTGTGTCTGTATTTCACTGGGAAGGATTCCAACTGCGGGATGTAGTCTGCAGCTAAAGACACAGAGGAGATTGGCTGCACTTTGAGACAGCATGGACACTGCTACTGTCAGATAAACAGTGAGGGGACAAATTCCTTGTATGTGCAAAAAAACGTACTTGGCAAAAAAGCCCTTTCTGATTCTGATTCTTTAGTGTTGCGTTTGGGTCCAGCTCCGTAAGCTTGTTTTGCGTTTAAAGTTGTTGTAAAACACCCCTTTAACCATCTAGTGTTTCTTCGTTTTGTGGTTTAACAGCAAACCAAAAGTTGTTGTTAAAAGTTATGATTACATTTTAAATAAATCATTTTAAATTTAACTATATGGCCTTAGCAATAAAGAAGCCTTTCTTATTATTTATTTTATTTAAGATAGAATACTATTTCAGTTGCACCTTTGATAAGAGGACACATCTGCTGTTTTGCAAAGTTTGTATAAAGGAATATTTTTCAGTCATTTAATTCTGTTAAAAAAAATTGTGAGGAAATCGTATCGTGAACTTAAAATCGTAAGTTGAGTGTGTCGTTACATCCCTATTAATGAATCAACTAATGTATATTTCTGATGTATGACTAGACACAGTGCTGAGCTGCATGTCAGAGTAGCCCCCAGGTTCCCAGCTTTCAAATGCTGTGTACCACTTCTATGTGGAATCTACTGTTGACCTGCTATCAGCCCCTAAACATCCCCTGTCCCCCACCACTACCCCTATCCTCCCTGGCCCAAATGAACCACTTTAAAGCAGATTGGAGATTCAATTCTGCAAATATTTCTTGAAGGACCAGCTGCTAAATATTGGATTTTCAATCCCCATCTTTTTAGGTCCCCTTGTATTTGGACAAGAAAATTATCATAGGGTGTAAAATAATCCCTTGACTATTTACAGTGCTAGAGTAATACTGACTTTATTTCGTGTTACAAGTGCTTTGCATTTCTTTATTTGCCAAGCTGATTGTGATTTTGAGGCTGTGTGGTTTTGAGGCTGCTGAGGCAAAAAGATTGTTGAACTAAAGTCTTGGTTTAGCAGTCCAAGCAGACCTTGACTTTATGAAGTTAGGAAAACTGCTATTTTTGTGGTCAATCTATGAAATCTCCATGACTCAGTCAACATATTATGTCGCCCCTTTGATCAAACTTTGAGGAAGCTAAGGAAGACTGAAAGTTCAGAGGAGTGTTTCATAAACCGAGATTACCAGTTAAACCAGGCTTGTTTACAGGATATTGTTTCATAAAGGGGGCTAAAATAAGTCTGGCTTAAAGGCGCCCCTAGTGGACAAAAAATGATGTTACAATCCAGCGTTACTCAGCCAAATGCATTGTGTGGATCTTTGAGATTTGCTCTGAATCAGCTCTATGAAAGTTTAATCCTGGTTCAGTTTGTTAGGTTCATTCAAAACGGGCTAAGTTTTGGTTTAAAAATGAATATCTTTTGCTACGTTTACACCTTGCATTCACACAGCCCCTAAACCGGAGACATTAGGAAACCCTTCTGACCCGTTTTGGTTTGGAATCTGCGGGGTTGTGTTGCGGTCTCAGCGGCTCCAAACGGAGACCTGTGGCAACACCAACACTGACGCCAACATTTCGCCCCCTGATTGGGTCTTATTGGTCACGACGTCCCGTTCTCTGTGACTAAGCTACTAATGTTACCTTGGCAACTACCAGCAGTGGGCGGAGTCTCCACGCTGCCTCCTTTTTATGTCCAGTATACCAGGATGTTGATGAGATATTTTGGTTTGGGTGTGTCTACTGGAGATAAAAAACACTTGGTGAACAGAGATCACTTTTGACTTAAAAACCAAAACGTAGTAATGTAAATGTAGCCTAACAATACTCTACTACAATACTACAATTCTCCATTTGCAGCACATTTTTTATCCTGTGTCGCCTTCTGTCCTTCACTTTACCTTTTCTTCATGTTCCTCCTTCACATCTAACTCCTCCTAATGTTGCCACCTGCCTTACTTTTACTGCATCTGCCCCTTACACACCCCCGCCCCCCTCTCTCTCCTTGCAGGAGGAGGAGTCCCCAGACAGCGGGGAGCTGAGGAGGGCGGAGAGCTCCCCCACCCCTCTGAAAAGAGATCGCTCCTTCTCGGAGCACGACCTGGCCTTGCTCCGTGCCGAGATGCTACCTTCGCTCTCTGAGTCAGCCCACCTGGGCGGGGGGGTCAGGCTGAGGGGGGAGAGGCCTCGGTCCAGGACGCTGAGCGGCGCCGGGCCGCCTCCTAACCACAGAGGTCAGTGTGTGTAAATGGAGACTGACTATCCTTGGTTTATACTTCAGTTTATTTATTTTATTTTCAGGTTTATTTATCGGGGACAATGCACACTAATAATACATAAAAGTAAAATCTGCCAGAATTAGCCTGGAGGCCTGGTGGTAAGGGGTCACCCTAAAAGGAGATAAAACGATTAAGCTATCAATAATACATACAGATTTTGCCCTATACAATACAAGTTGATTAGGCTAATGCTAAAAGCAACATGAAAACGGAACAGTTGGGTAAGATTAACACCAGCACATCAGCTGAACTGTCAGGCCAGATAACACACACACACACTCAAAAAAACACAGTGCACTGCACAGAGGCAGGTCAGGAGAGACAAGATTGCAGCATGTTTTAGTCCCTAAATTAATGTTGACAGTGCTGACTTCTTGTTATCTTTAAGTTTAAAAGAGGCATAAGATTTAAGATTTCTAGTGTGACTTAGAGTTCCGCCCACAGGTAGCCCTAACTGAAAAAGCTGTTTGACTAAATGCACTATTCCTTAACGGGACAGTGCATTCGCCTCTTGCTGCACTCCATGTGGATCTGCCAACTTTATGAATGGTTTCTTCTATATAGAGCAATATGCAGACAAAATACCCTCTTTTTTTTTTTTTTTTTACAGGGCAGTCGTTTTTAGATCAAAGCTGGTCATGGAATTTCTTCAATATCACAGAATTTAGAGGATTCCAGCATTCCAAATAAGGAATATCAGCAAAATTAATGGGGTAATAACAATGGAGTTTAATTGTTTCACACATTCATTCGATAGTGGTTTTTTTCTCATCAATAGTTTGAACCAGACATCAATAATGGAAACTTTTTGAAAAAAACTACTACAGTGGGTATACCTCCTACAGAGGCTCAAAATTCATTCAAGAGTTATTTTCGAGAACATTAGTCTGGATTTCCATAGAGAATCATGCAGATTTTTTGACCCTGGGAATAATTTTCAAGTTTAGTATTTAATTAAATCAGAATAAACGCCTTCAGATGTGTCATCTCATTTTCAACGGGCCCCCGCTAATGACCAATGAGTGAGCCACCCTTTCCTTATTTCAATCATTTTATTTTCAATTTCAATTTTAAACGGGTAATGCGCCCGGTGTTTCATTTAAAATAAAAAATGGTACATAATAAAGAAACTTAACTCCGAGAACCGCCAACCATACAAACCCAATCAGACTAACAGACAAATAAGAAAACCCAAAGCAAACAAAAGGGGGGACAGCAACACAAACATACATTAAATCATCATCTTCCATTTGACAACCACAATAACAGTGAGATGTTAAATGTGGAGAAAACCTTTTATAATATGATACCATGAGTGATTCATGATGTCGTGATATAGGTCTTAAATTTCATTCATCATGGTCTTAAAAAGGTCTTAATAAGTCTTACATTTGACTTGATGAAACCTGCAGAATCCGTGACACCAAAAACCAATGAGAAACCTGTGAACAGAAAATGCAGTTGATGTTCTGGATACTGTCATTTTAAAGTTAAAATTCTACTTTTGTTAATGGTCTCCCCAACCCTTGATGATAGAAATGCCATCACTTTATGCATTGAGGAGGTGCATTAAGGTTTTTCATCTTCCAAATGGGGTGTGTGATAAAAGGGCCCAAATATTATAAGAAAAATTATTTTACTTCAAGAGTTGTGAGTAAAAAATATATATATATAAAGTGAATCATAAATGAACACATGAGGGCACTATTGCAACTAAAAACATATCGGTTGTTCCAGTTTGCTCATGGCCTAACTTTCTACCAAATGTCATTGAAATGAAACTGGCTCTCTGTCACACTGCCATGCTTTACTGGGACACTTGATTATAGCAGAGCCAATGTAATACAAGGTAACACCTGTGCTCTCCTACAGGACTTTCCTACTGTCCATCTTCTTTCACAGGTACTCTAAACCAGGCTTTGTTAATGTTCAGGAGTCTGAAGTTAGTTAAAGGGATAGTTTGGATCTTTTTAAGTGTGGTTGTGTGAAGTACTTCTCTATAGTCAGGGTATCGGTAGTCTTTCCTTGCCAGACCTTCCTCCTCAGCGCTGCGGAGGAAGGTCTGGCTAGTCCACACAGCATTCCTGGATGGGAGAAAAACGTGCTCTGGTTTTTTGGCATTTCCTTAAACCAATCACAATCGTCTTGGGCGGCGCTAAGCTCCGGATGGAGCCACGGTGCCTCTGCTAAATAGTCTCAGGAAGGAACTTGTTTTGGTGTAACATGTGTACGTTCAAAAGTAGTTTTAGTCGTGCAACAGAAAACTCAGATTGGACAGATAGTCTAGCTAGCTGTCTGGATTTACCCTGCAGAGATCTGTATGGAGAAGTAGCTTTATACAACCCCACTTCTTAAAATCTGAACTATCCCTTTTAATCTCAACTACCTACTGCTGCAGCCCTTTTTAATTGGTTAGATTCTCCTTTTTGGCTGAAAGAAAAGATCATCTGCTGTAGTGTTTGCTGCAGACTCTTGGCCCTCTGTGGCAGATGATTCACACTTGATGTTGCTTTCATTCTCCTCACCAAAAGGAGACACAGTGCCAGTTCTACTACAGCACAGTCTGTGGGGATTTTGATTTTATATATAATTTAGCCATAAACTGACATTAAACCCAAGCGCCCGCAAGTGCATTTAGATCATCGATATATTAGCCTAACACCCTTTTTAAAGTCCCCAGCTCCTCTGCCTTCAGGCCTGAAAGGAGAACAGTTGTGCATTAACTAGAAGGTCATGACAAACCCCAACAACTACTTCTATTCTTTCCATACCTCTTGTAACTATAGAATATCTGTTCAATTGAAAGTAAAATGTTTTTAAAGCTTTCATTCCAAACAAAATGATTCACTTTTTGTGGAGACATTCTGTTCCCACTGCCTCCAATGTAGCTCTATCCTCAGTTATACCTCAAGCACTAACCTCATTAAATTACTGTTACCTCACCGAAATAAGAGCTGAATAACGTGTCAGCTCATCGTGCTGAAGTCCTGACAGCCCTTGCTGACACGGCGTTGCCCGGTATTACATCTGCCTTATGAAGCTGTTGTGATGGATTCTAATCAAATATAAAACATGCTGATAAAGTCTAACTGAGTGAAGGATGGGAGAAGCTAATGGCTTTGAATTGTGTGCTGCACGTAAGCCACAGGGAGGATGTTATCTGTTTGATGGCTGTGATTCGTGCATTAGCAGCCTGGCCGTCCATATCCAGAGGTAATTGTTTGAAAAAACTTGACCTGAATCCATTCTCGGTCCCTACATGGCTGAAAGCCGATCCACTCCGCTGCTGCATGCCACAAGCCTTAGACAATAAGAATTAGGACTGCACGATGTGAGGAAAATATGCGATAACGCTGTTGAATATAGCGTTGATGATATTACTTGCGATAAATAAACCGATATGCAAATGTGCTCCCTTCTGCATTTCTGCTGCCTTCAGTATTCTGCTAAAATCAACACATTGCTTGTTGAATTTAAAACAATTGAAAGGAAATAATTTCCAACATTCTTTTATTGAACAAATTAAACATTGAATTAAATATAAAAGGCCCCACTAAGAAAATTTTTAAAGTGCAGTTTTCTACTCATATTTTCTTTCAACTAACGTCTCTGAGTGTCTTCTGCGATGTGTTTACTGCGCAAGTTGATATCGCGATCACGATATAAAAACGACATATTGTGCAGCCCTAATAAGAATAATGGATTGTATTATGTAGTAACTTGGTTCTGCCAACAGGGGACTCTCCAGCCTTCACCCAATGTGAGGATGTAAAGCCCCGGCTGTCACTGGCAGCTGATCCAAATTATATGTACTGCTGATGTTTACCGGCCTGTCCCGGCCTTCTTCGCTGCCTGTTTACTTTCCATTAGAGCCAAATTGACACCTTCCATTTGCAGGGATCGAAGAGGCACCCAGTTCCAGCTGTGTGTGGTCTACTTTTAACCCCCTCCCACCATTAGTTAACTGAGCCTCTCCTGAGCTCCCCTTTTATAGACCAGTGGCTGAACACACCTCTCACTGGAATCTAAGTTTCAGATGCAGCAGCATGGGCTGAACCACTCCACTGAAGTCCGATGAATAATACATGACAGTGGTAGAGTCCATTGACACGCACTCCGACGGGCTGAGATCTGAGACGGAGCTGAGTGAAAGAGGCTGATCTGTAATTCATGGACTTGTTAGACTGGGATTTGTGTCCCCATTAGATCTGGTTGTCTTTAGTTCCCCCTGTCAAACTCTCATTATTTCCACTCTGTCTCTTTCACTTTTCATCCACCCCCCCCCCCCCCCCCCCAGCCTCTCTCCCAGTTCACGGCTGGGTGCCGCCCTCCCCGGCCCGCCTGTCTCTGAGTTCAGTGGACGAGACCACGGAGGGATCAGAGACGGCGTCTGGCTCCAGAGCTGGAGACGAGCACCAGTGGATGGTGAGTTGGAATCACAGTCCTTTACTTCATGTGACGTCTCAGGGCTCCCACTGGTAATGACAATGCAAACAACTGCAAAATGATTCATCCCATCAAGTCAGTTTCAGCTATTACGGAGTCCTTAACGGTCCCACATTGTCCCATGTATTCGATTATATAGCAGGTCAAGGTGATATATCTATCTATAAAGTGTGTGTGTGTGTGTGTGTGTGTGTGTGTGTGTGTGTGTGTGTGTGTGTGTTGTGTGTGTGTGTGTGTGTGTGTGTGTGTGTGTGTGTGTGTGTGTGTGTGTGTGTGTGTGTGTGTGTGTGTGTGTGTGTGTGTGTGTGTGTGTGTGTGTGTGTGATGCGCATATCTCTCGAACCGTTAGTCCGATGGATTTCAAACTTGACAGGTGTCTTGCTATGGGCATATTTAACGATATGGGCAAAAGATATCGTTAAATATATATCAGTAAAAGAAGCACACGTTGGCTTTTGCTGCTCTAGCCGCTGGCCACTCCCCCTTTCACACAGAGCGGGTCGAAGAAAGCAGCTAAAGCTTTGGCAGCTAAAATTTGACATACACCTCAGACCCACAAAAATAGTAGCACTACTTTGGACTGTCTTTGACTTTGAATAAACAAACGGCAATTCCTGAATTTAAGGACATTTCACAATCCCACACATGGAAAGCACAACTAGCTACGGACAACAAGTGGCATACAGAGCGTGATGCCACTTATAGGCAGGCTATGTATTTATATAATAAAGCGAGACGTATCTGTATATATGTGTGTCAGTGTTTGAGGGCGTGTTTGAGGTGAAGGTAACCTGCACATCACAAGCAGACGCCACATGCACAACACTTTACAACGGTGGGGGGACTCTTTTCTATTGTATTAAATTGCTATGAGCTGGCCGAATATAAAATAATCTCTGAGATTATTCCTTCACAGCGCTGTGCAATGCGAGAAAATCTCAGAGCTGAACCGGGCAGACACATCAGTTTTCATCAGACTCACCCTGGGTCGGGTTAATTAAGTTTACTGCTAACTTACAACACTAATAACATTACCGTCGCCAAAATACCCCCGTGAATCAAATCCATACTTCACCGTTAACCGTCAAACCACTAAACCTGTAAGGAAATGAACACGTCCTCTGCTGAAATGTTAAATTCGTTAATGATCATACGACACGAGACAACGTCTGTGTGTCTCTCTCTCTCTCTCTCTCTCTCTCTCTCTCTCTCTCTCTCTCTCTCTCTCTCTCTCTCTCTCTCTCTCTCTCTCTCTCTCTCTCTCTCTCTCTCTCTCTCTCTCTCTCTCTCTCTCTCTCTCTCTCTCTCTCTGCATGCACACACACACAGAGTCTGGTTCTGGTGGTTGATTAACGCAGATATGTGCTGATTAGCTCTCATAACTGGCCAGGTGGGTAGCACATTGCCATGAGTCCATGAGGCTAATGTCTGATTACTCCACATTTTCATTGTGATATTTTGTGATTACATTCTGAATCTACACTGTAAGTCAGTAGTAGGCTATATAGTGGAGTTGCATATTAAGTGGTTTGGGGTACAATTTGGTTTTGAAGAATTCTACAAGCAGCAATACCAAAGGCCAAGCAATCGGACCGTAAATACGGCCAAGTATTAAACACTCAAACCACAGACAAATGCACACAGTTTGTATTCAGAAACGGTGCCTTTAAACAAGCCGCCAGGACTTGTACGTGTACGGTTGTGATGTCACAACTATAATATAAAGATAGATAGATAGATAGATAGATAGATAGATAGATAGATAGATAGATAGATAGATAGATAGATAGATAGATAGATAGATAGATAGAAATAGGGCTGGGCAATATTGAAAAACATCACAATACCTTTTGAGACAAATACATCAATGTCGATATTGTAGGGTTGACTTTTGGTGCTTTCACAAAATATTTACACAATGAGAGTTTTGATAAATAATCATCAGTTCTGTGGATACAATGACTAAGTGGGTAAAGGTAAATGATAAAACGGCTAGAACGGTCTGGTAAGTTCAGAAAATGACATCACTTTACTGTAATGCAGTCTTTAAAACCAGGAAAAGACAGGACTTATGCCATATTAGGATATTACTATATCCAAAATCTAAGACAATCTCTAGTCCATACCTGCCAACACTCCCGTTGTCCCCGGGTTTCTCCCGTTTTTTAGCCCTATCTCCCGGACCCCTCACGGTTTGGTATTTCTCCCGGGAAACTCCTGTAATTTGCACGGCCCAAACTCCTTTATAAATAATCAGACCAATACGTTTGTTTAATGTTGACCAGTTGCCAGATCTTGTATGAAACGCATCCTATTCACACAATTCACACACCATATACAATTTTCAACCCATTTGTCACCTAAACCTGGCAACCTTTAACCCTCAACCTGGCAACCTATAACCCAGGTGGGCAGTTGATCTCTGCGCAAGCTTCGCAGGAAGTTCAGACCCGAAAGCGAGCAGATTAAAATGGCAGGTGAAGGCAGTGTTCCTGCAAAGAAATCGAAATATAGCTGTAAATTTCAACATGTTGGGCACAACCATTTATATGCATCTTACCTATAGTCATATCGACAACCTCCACGCTTTTTGTAAGGTGTGTCGCATTGATTTAAATGTAGCGCACAGCGGGGAAAATGACATCACCCAGCACATTAAAACACAGCGGCACCATCGCGCAGAAGAAGCACATAAGGACACACGGGCGAGTTCATCCTTCATCATGAAAGAACAGACAGAGGCAGAACACGTGAAGCAGGCTGAACTCAAGATGGCAATGTTGGTAGCACAGACATGCCCCCGCATAAATCTCTCAGATTTTGAAAACCAAATGTTGGCAGGTATGATCTAGTCTCCTATATCGATATAATATCAATATATGGCCCATGCCGCTACAGTGTTACAGTCATTCCCCGGCTGCAATGACGGTGCAGAGACTCCGAGAGCGCAGATATTAAAGTGCAGGGGGCGCCCTGTTAGCTCACCTGGTAGAGCGTGCACCCAATGTACCAAGGCTCAGTCCTTACTGCAGTGGCCCAGGGTTCGATTCCAATCTGTGGCCCTTTGCTGTATCTCTTACCCCCTTCTCTCTCTCTCCCCCCTTTCCTGGCTACAGCTGTCCTATCAATTAGAGGCCAAAATGCAACAAAAAAAATAGATGCAGTGCAGGATAGAATGTCCTCAAAAACATTTACGGTGGAATAAATAAAGTAGTGTTCATAATATAGAGACTCATTTTTGCAATGTTTTGCCTGAGATTTCAAAGTGTCACATAAGTGTCATTTGACATCTATCAGTCTACTGCTCACTATAGAGTGAACTATTGAGTGGACTGATGGATCTCCGCTCTTCTTCTGCTGTCGGCTGTGTTCAGGAGGAGTTCAGCCACCCTGTGGAGAGTCTCGCATTGACAGTGGATGAGGTCATCAACGTGCGCAGAGTGCTAGTCAAAGCAGAGATGGAGAAGTTTCTTCAGAGTAAAGAGCTCTACAGTAACCTGAAGAGAGGCAAGGTAACGGAGTGGAACTTCCCTTGTTGCTATGTCACAGTACTGTGTACAGTAAATGGACTCAATTGTGTGTGTGTGTGTGTGTGTGTGTGTGTGTGTGTGTGTGTGTGTGTGTGTGTGTGTGTGTGTGTGTGTGTGTGTGTAGGTTTGCTGCTGCTGCAAAGTAAAATTCCCTCTCTTCTCATGGCCATCTACCTGCTTACTGTGTAAAAGGTATCTGAGAAAACTTTTCCTCTGACCTGTTAAGGATTCATGAAATGTTTAATCTTTAAATGCTACATGATGTTTGGTCCAGGGCATTAGCCAAGATTTTACTGGGGTCATAAGTCATTTTATTTTTTTTTGCATTAAAGGGTTACTATCGTTTTCAACCTATTTTGGTCTAAGTGACTGATGGGAACAACCATCTTTGACATTGGTCCAGGAATACACATGTTAAAATATGTTGGCTCTATACACGCTAAAAGCATTGTTTTTTAAAATGGAGTCTGGTGGGTTTAGCTCTAGTGACCTCAGAGCTGTTTCTGGTTAAACAGAAAGAATCTTAAAGAGGTTTTATAAAGGTCTATCTCTGAAGGGATCCTTTCCATAATGTTGTCAGACACTTAGAATAATAATCTGAGTCTGTCAGCGGCAAAAAAAACACTTTTTAGTGGACCAAATTGATGATGCACATTTGCCCCATGGGGTTACATTGCAGCCCGGTCTGTGGCTGCTGGTTACAGTGTTGACGCTTTATACTGGACCGATGTCAAAGATTGTTGTTCCATCGGTCACTTAGACACAACACTAGGGCTGGGCGATATGGAGAAAATCAAATATCACAATATTTTTGACCAGATACCTCTATATCGATACCGCAACGATATTGTAGTGTTGACTATTGGTGCTTTCACAAAATATTTACACAATGAAATTTTTTATAAATAATCATCAGTAATGTGTACATAATGACTAAGTGGGTCAAGGCAAATAATAGAACAGTTACAACAGTCTGGTAAGTTCAGAAAATGACATCACTTTACTGTAATGCAGCCTTTACAACCAGGAAATGACACCACTTATGCCATATTACGATATTACGATATCCAAAATCTAAGACGATAGCTAGTCTCATATCACGATATCGATATAATATCGATATATTGCCCAGCTCTACACAACACATAGGAAAATAGGGTCCAGGATGAAAAAAACGGTAGTTACCCTTTAAGCTATGATGGCCTGAAATCACAACAAGGCATTATTTTAATAATTTTAATAGTGAAGCTAATTATTGTTAGTGGAAATGCTCAACAGCCCAGTTAACCCCCGCCGATTCATCGTGGTCATTTTATGATACAAGCTAGGAAAAATCTTACTTCTTATCTGTTTGACATTCAGGAATACAGGTGTATTGATTCATACTTGTTTCTCTTACAGATCTGTCTGCAGCTCCTGCAGTGCAAAGGTAACTTTAAGAACTTATAAGATGTGTTAGTGATCAAGTGCTTTTAGCTGTATGGCTCTGTGCTTGTTTGGATATGTAATTGCTTTGCAAAATTGTATATTGTACCACTTAACACATTATTTTAGTTTGTCAAGTCAATCAATTTTATTTGTCACATGAAATCGTAAAAGGTGAAATGTAATCCCAGTACATTGTTTAGTGAAGCGGCTGGTATTTCTGTTGACGTCATTTCTTCTGTTGTTCTTTTGTCGGTTTTGATCTGTTGCCTCAGTCCCAGCCCGTGTTGGATGTCTGGTTCTGTGCTCTGTAGGTTTGAAATTTAGGCTGTTTGGAGTTTGTGTGGTTTTTTTTGTGGTTATAAATGATGTGTGTGCTGTTTGTTGGGGTGCTGTGACTCATTTGTGTTTTGTAACATTATTTAGTTTCAATAGATACTTTCCTCCCCCCCAAAAACGACCCCATAGGTCATTTGTACAAGCCGTTTATAACGACCCATATTTACGTTTATTGTGGCGGCGACCTCTAGTGGCCGTAGTCAGGTGACGTAGTATAAAGGGCTACAAAGTCTGTGTAGGGAGCAACCCTGTCACTGCCCCATCTGTACCTGACACCTGATTTGTTCTACACGTTGTACATCCTGCACACGTCAACCCAGCGTAGCTGGCTATTTAGCTGTCTAACTAACTGCTAAACTACTTCAGACTCGCTCGACTGAGTTTGAATGCTGCTGCGTGATGCGTGCCTTAATCAATTAATGTTCAGAATGAAACCGAAGGTTTGTTTTTTCTCAAGCTGATGATGGAAGTATCTAAGTATCTAGTTGCCCATGCGCAGTACTGATCAGGCAGGATGTACGGATTGGTACGAAAGCCCCCAGGATGAGCGCCGGGCTTCAAAGTCAATTTGACATGGGGGCCATGTAATTACATTTTGCGTGATGCCATTGGGCCCAACACTTTTTCCCATAGACTTGCATACATTGTTAAAGAGACATCTGTAAATCAGCAGATAATTTTATTAAAGTTACATCAACTTCCCAGTGTGAACACTTAAATAGCCCTTATTTAAATCATTATTTTCCTTCCTCTGTTCATATGAATGAGCAATGGAGTAGTTTAAAAAATGACCTGTGGAAGATCCAGCTAATTTTCTACATGAAAGTTCAACTTTTTTGGCCTCATGCGCTCATGTACTGAGCAACCTTTATAGGAATGAACCCTGTATACAGTTCTCTTTTATACATCCACGATCTAGACTCTACTCTATGAAAGTTGTTCAGTGGCGCACTAAGCCCAAAAAGTTTGACTTCAGTGCATAAAATTACCCAGATCTTCAGTTCAGCTTCAGCACTATTGGGCCCACAGACCAGGCGCATTAGAGGCTCAAGCCGGCCAAAAAGTATTTTTGTGGCCCAAAGGCATCATGCGACAGACCTGGAAGTTGTAATTCCACGGTTTGGCCACTATGACCTCATACTCTGCCTATGACTGGCTAGCTTGTCTTTACCTAGGTACTGCACATGTGTGACTCCCAACAAAAATAGGATGTTGTTTGAAAATGAAACCATGTACATTAAACCTATTCTGGTACAACCTCTAAATACAATTATAAACCTGAAAATGAGCATAATATGAGGTCCTTTTAAACTGCGACCATTATGTTTTAGTTATGAGAACATGTGACCTCCTACCACCAGTAGGGGTACTAATTTAGGAAAACTCCTGCGAGTCGTATTAGAGGTTAGGAACAAGGACCAATGTGGTCGTATGGGTTGGAGGACTGTGTTTGATTAGATTATATGTTCATTTGTGACTGTGTGATTTGTGTGACAGCTAATTGTCATGGTTATTTGCTGTCTAAGTGTGGCGTCCTTATTTTTTATCTATTTTGAATCAATAGGCTGTACTTGGAGACTCTCTAAATACTTTAATAAAGCCTGTTGTGTCTCCTCACAATAAAGCTCTCTTCCTTTTCTCTTTTCTCTGTCTCATTGTTGTCCTCTTGTGCTTCTTCCTGTGCTCCAGATGAAGATTCCCTCGAAGAAGATGGCCCATATTCCTGTGTACACTGTAGGCTTCCACAGCGCCCCAAAGAGCCATGGACACAAAAGCCAAGTCTATAAGTGAGTCTGCGTTTATCTATAGACCCACCACAGAGAGTGTAAAGGCTCAATTATACTGTACTCCCAAACGGACAGCTGCGGATACCCCGGACGCGTAGTAGTTCTATTTATACTATCTGCTTGGAGGCTTTTTGGTTTTTGGCCCCTTTTTTTTAGAAGAAACAACTCGCACATCCAAAAATTCTTCTGTGCAGGTGCATTGGAAAATAACATCAACTTGGTTTTTGGCTACGGTGGCCGGGAAGTGCAATGCAACATTACAAAGAATGAAACACTTTTACAAAGCTCAAGACAAATTTACATTTTGGAAAACAAATTTACATTTTAGAAAACAAATTAACATTTTGGAAAACAAAATAACATTTTAGAAAACAAATTTACATTTTGGAAAACAAAATAACATTTTAGAAAACAAATTTACATTTCGGAAAACAAAATTACATTTTAGAAAACAAATTTACATTTTAGAAAACAAATTTACATTTTGGAAAACAAAATAACATTTTAGAAAACAAATTTACATTTCGGAAAACAAAATTACATTTTAGAAAACAAATTTACATTTTAGAAAACAAATTTACATTTTAGAAAACAAATTTACATTTTGGAAAACAAAATAACATTTTAGAAAACAAATTTACATTTTGGAAAACAAAATTACATTTTAGAAAACAAATTTACATTTTAGAAAACAAATTTACATTTTAGAAAACAAATTTACATTTTGGAAAACAAAATAACATTTTAGAAAACAAATTTACATTTTAGAAAACAAATTAACAAGATGCAAAACACTTTTACAAGTCCCGAAACAAATTTACAAATGACAGATTCTTCACGGAAAGGGAATGTACCACATACCGGAAGTGATGAGGTGTTGCGGGTGTTGCTGGTGAGCGCAGTCAATTTGTGTTGTTGAGTATATGGCGTGAATGAAGTTTATGGTGACTTTACGTGTGGTCGGTGTTTGGAGTTTTTATATGACGCCGACCTGACAGAAACATTGGAAAAACGGGGAACGTATCGACAGCCGCGGCCGGATCGAAGCTACAGCGGGGCAGCTGAGTCCGTCTGCAGCTGCAGGACCTGGAGCTCACTGCCCATTCCTGGGAGCCAAACCGACACCACGCAGCTGGAGACCCAGGCGCCATTGCTGGGCCCGCTGGAGGGAAGGGAAGCCCGGAGAATCAGATCCAGGACTGAGCGGAGCGGACTGTCACAACCTGCTGAAGTTTAAATCACAGGTTTCCTAAAGGGAGTCTGGCGGGACTCGGACTGTGGATGACGAAACATGACTTTAAGTCTCGTTAAATGAATAACTACATGCAGAAATAAATGAATCATTAGTGGGGGAGTGAGCCTGGACATTTCAGTCTGTTTAAACTTCACTTTGAAGCAGAACCTCTTAGTTCAGAAGGGTGAAGTTTCCGTTTGTACTCATATCTGTGAACTGATTATAATAAATATTCTTTGTATTAACACCTTAATTAGTCTCTTTGTCTTTTTGTTTAAAAAAACTACAACATCGCATGAGATTTTGACGATTTATAGTGATTTTATTTCCGTTAGACCTTTGCCTACATTGACGCTGATGCATTAAAGACGGCCCATAGACAGTATATAAGGGAGTGCCTCCCCTGTTCCAAGATGGCGGCTCTATTGACGCATTCGATCCATAACTGCCGTAGTCAAGGCGACATGTATACAACACCTCATCACTTCCGGTATGTGGTACATTCCCTTTCCGTGAAGAATCTGTCATTTGTAAATTTGTTTCAGGACTGGTAAAAGTGTTTTGCATCTTGTTAATTTGTTTTCTAAAATGTAAATTTGTTTTCCAAAATGTAAATTTGTTTTCCAAAATGTAAATTTGTTTTCCAAAATGTAAATTTGTTTTCTAAAATGTAAATTTGTTTTACAAAATGTTATTTTGTTTTCTAAAATGTAAATTTGTTTTCCAAAATGTAAATTTGTTTTCTAAAATGTAAATTTGTTTTCCAAAATGTAAATTTGTTTTCCAAAATGTAAATTTGTTTTCTAAAATGTAAATTTGTCTCAAGCTTTGTAAAAGTGTTTCATTCTTTGTAATGTTGCATTGCACTTCCCGGCCACCGTATTTGGCCCCTAAAATCTTTGAAATGAAATAACCTAAAAAGGAAAAATCTATGTTTGAACTGGCCACACCCTGTGACATATGCAACCTGTGACAAGGGGTCGCATAGCTTAATTTTAAGAAATATCACAATCTAAGCAGCAATTTGTCACAAGATTTATTGATCACATTCATACTCCTCAGCGTTGCTACCCTATGCATTTTGGACTCGCCATTGGTCCAAAATAGTGCCACCCTTTTTCCAATTTCAACATTTCAGACATCATATCTCATAATCTAATAGACAAACTAGCATGTGCCGTGTCTAACATCAGCATGTTCAAACCAGCTGATGGTTTTGCTGCGACTCAGCTGTTCAAGTCTCAGAGGCTGGTTTTAGAACGTAGAAGTCTCCCGTTTCAACAGCCAATAGAGAAGTCCGCTGGTAAAGTTCGCTATAAACTACTCAAATAAAATGATCCATAATCCATTTTATTTTTATGTTAGAAACAGCTGGTCGAAATGGCAGAGTTTTAGACGGAGCCTCAACGAGCACCCGAAAGCACGGTAGCGTTATATGGGTAAGCGAGATAGAGAGAGACTGAAGAGAGAGAGCGGCCAGTAGCGTTAGAACAAAGCCGTGAATCAGAGAAATAAAATGTGTTTTCACGTCATCATATATTGCTTTAAAATGACAGCCCCAAGCAAAGATGTCTTATTTAGTTAAATGGCTGTTGCCTCGATGACTCTCTCCTCGCGTCTCTTCCTCGACTCCTCGGCTCCAATCTCCTGTGGGCGGGACGAAGGCTGCATCTCATAACCCTTATTTGACTCCTCAGTCCTCGGCTGAGTTTAAGAGTTATGAGATGCGTAATCTTGCTTTGCCAGACCTTCCTCCACAGCGCTGCAGAGGAGGGTCTGGCTAGTCCACACAGCATTCCCGGGATAAACAAAGTGATCTTGTTTATTGGCATTTCTTTAAACCAATCACAATCGTCTTGGGCGGTGCTAAGCTCCGGACGGAGCCACGGTGCCTCTGCTAAATAGTCTCAGGAAGGAACTTGTTTTGGTGGAACATGTGTACGTTCAAAAGTAGTTTTAGTCGTGGAACAGAAAACTCCGATTGGACAGATAGTCTAGCTAGCTGTCTGGATTTACCCTGCAGAGATCTGAGCAGCAGTTAACCATAGTCCTCACAAATCCACCGGAGGTTAGAACGCCAACACAAAGGAAGAGGAAGGTCACGGACATCCAGCCGAATTTCCGGCAGCAATGGCGCAACCCCAGAAGTGGAACGTCGTGGATATAGACTATGAGATGCATTGACTGACGCAAGGAGGGGAGGCGAGGAAAGGAATCGGGGATGCACAATCTGCTACAGTCTGCCCCTCCGTCTAGCCGCTGATTGCTAACCTTCTCCAACCTAAGCACAAACAGCCTCTGTGCTTACCTCAACCAAAAGCAGATTGTCTACTAAATCCCCCCCCCCCCCCCCCCCATCCTTTTGTTATATAATCAGTGCAGGGCCTCTTCCGAGGCCTCTAAGCGGCCATTATGTAATAATTACCCAGCTGTCATTAATATCCTCACTCCTTGTGCCTGTGTGAAGACAGACAAGGAAATGAGAGTAAGAGATGGACGGAAAGAGGGATGAAGTGAGAGCGCTAGACACTGAGTTGGAGTGAGAGTACTGTATGCAGGCATGGTGACACCTTTCATCAGCACCCGGCCGCGCAGCTATCGGGACAGAAATAGTAGGAATAATGTTAGCCTTATTTTAATCACAAAAGATGACCTTAATCTTTTCGTTAGTGACTGTGCTGGTTCCATCCCAGCGCGTCATGTCTTTCTTTTCATTTGTTGCACAATTGATCATGTTGTGTGTTTATGTTAAATAAGCTTCGAGAGGCAAACAAGAAAATAGTCTAGCTTTATTTTTTCACAAAACATCAGAAAAACCACAAAAATCGTCAAAAAAAGTGCCCTAAACATTGAAAAAGATATAAATGTTGAAAACGTTAACGAATTAGTGGCACAATATACTCAGTGAACAAGAGCACAGTGTGACTGTATATAACAAGTGTAAAGAAATATAAAAGTTTGGGTCATGTCTAAATCTCCCATTGATGATCATCATAATCAAAGTACAACACTAACCTTTACCTAATATATTAAGATATTATATTATTAAGATAAAGGTTAACACTATCCCTTAAAAGAAGTCAAACTTAACTAAATGTACTAAGTAGGTGTACTGTTAGTGGTAAATTGGTCGTTATTTGACAAAATGTTAGATTTGTAATATTGTTACAAAAATAGGACCATCTCTTTTCATAGGATACTTATTTGGTGATGTGGAATGTTGATTTCAAACAACTAGTGATGTCAACAAATATGAAAAGAGATTTTTCACAAAATTTAGGACTACTCCAACAATGTATCTGCATTTTAGTTATAGTACCTCCATTTTTGGACACAGCCTATTACATTAACTGTGCTCCACCTCTGTATTGATATAAAATGAGAAACCTTTTTCCATCCTCGCTGTCCCTCTGCAGGTCCCTGCGCAGCTTATCCCGCCGCTCCGTGGAGGAGGAGTTCCCCCACCTGTATGCCCACGGCTGCACGCTGCGTGACATCTGCGCCGAATGCACCAAATTCGTCGCCGACGTCATTTCTTCCAGCCGCCGGAGTCTGGACATCCTCAACAACACTCCCAAGAGGGAGGCCAAAGCTGCTGCTGCTGTCCCTCAGAGACCACTGCTGCAACGCCAGTCACACCTCGACACTTGCCCTGATTCACATTCTCCCCACCCTCACCCTCAGTGTCACCCTCCACCTCACCCACAGCCACAGTGTCACCCCCAGCTCCCTCCCCAGTCCCATCAGCAGCAACAGCAGCGGCTTCATGCGTCTTTCCCGTCTCATTCGCCTCAGTTCCACAACAAGACTATCTACAATGCGAACCAATGAGTAGAGTGACACACACACACACACACACACACACACACACACACACACACACACACACACACACACACACACTCATAATGAGTTGTGCTCCTGCACTACACTGTGTACACACACAGAGAAAGTAGGGTTCTTTAAGGGTTCACGTGGTGTATGCACATCAGCAATAGCCATAAAATTGGTTCAAATAAATATTAATCCATAATCCAGGGAGGGTCCTTCGAAGTTCTTTAAATATTGTTGGTGCTGGTCTGGAGCTTTAATTGTTATGCTGATATATAAACCTAAAGATTTCCCCCCACCCGGAGCTGTACTGTATAGAACCCTTTTTAGTAAGAATCTAGCGACTCTAACCACCATCCCCTCACCATCCAATTCCTAACTACATTATCTTCCATATCTCACCATCTCACCCAGCAGATGCTCACATGCACAGAACACCACCACCCCTATTCACTTTATAGGTTTGAGTAAGAAGCAGTTCAGTCTGTATCTGCCTTATCTGCAGCACCATGACTCCGCTCCCTGATGCTCCCAGCTGCTGGGAGGCGGGGGCAGACGAGGGAAAGTCCCGGTGGTTCTGGGAGGAAACGCTGAGAGAGAAGAAGAAGGCGGAAGTGGTGTTGGTTGCTGGTAGTTTGAGGACAGAAGCTGCGCAGCAAAGGGTCAACATGTTACCCTAGCATTTTAGCGATCTGTGGTTGCCTTGTTCTTGTCATGAATGTAACATAGGACACAGAAATCGAATTGTAAAATGATAAGCTTGTACACACAGCATAATGACATTTATTTTTAATTATCCAAAAAGGGATTTTTAACGAGTGGCTGCTGCATAACGAGGCTTCTTTTGCATTTTAGACGTGCTTATAAAGTCCCAGGTAGAGCTGGATGAGGTGCGATAGCTGCGACACTGTGAATGTATCGGTGCTGAAGCTGCAGACTGACGCAGCATGATGATGATGATGATGATGATGATGATGTGAAGTGAGCAGATGAAACTCCCGCCTCTCTCACTCCCCATGGACGCTTGCAATCTGCTCTGGTTTTGTAAACACTAAGTAAACCTCAACTGCAATAAAATCTAATGACAAACACGACCGAGTGCTCTGTCTGGGTTTTACTGTTCACTTGTGCGTGATGTGTTCAGCCACATAACAGCCTCACTGGTCACAGAGCTGCACTTCATAAATAAATGGAAACTATTTTTCTTTCTTGAAAGAAAAACCCCATTGGTAAAGATTAAATATGCACAAGTAATAGCCAATGAACCCACTCTTGTAGGGTGATTAAAAGAGCATTTTGTTGGTACATAGAGTAGAAAACCATTTTTAATAAAAGGCCTGAACAAAACTTTTAAATTACTCTTACCTCATCTGAGGATACCTTATTCTTTTACCAGGATTTACCCTTACTGCACATAATGACTATTATTATGTGTTGTACAACGGGCAATGTGCAAATGTGTTGGCTAGTGGCAGTCTCTCCATGCAACATGAACGTGTCCATGCAGAGTGATGCAACAGTCTGTGTACTTCATGTCTGTATGTGTGTACTATGTTGTGTGGAATTCTTAAAGAGAAGCAGATATTGTTTGTCCAAGAAAAACTTCCTTCGGGACAATTAAAAAAAATCTATCTTAACAACTACAATAGATAGAGGAACTAAGCAGGGAAGTTGTCTTGATTAGTTAGTTATTTGAACTAGATATTTATACAATACATACAGGTCCTTAATGTGAAGCCATATCGCTGCAGATTATTTGCATCCATCTATTTCCCTCTGTTCTTTAGTGTTGAACTTGGAAGTGAAAGTCAAATTCCCAACATCTTTATGATGCACTTCCTGTCAGGCACATGCCTAGAACATTTTGAAAACCGTCCCCAAAGTGGGGCCCCTGCCACCCACAACCTCTGGTACCCTTTTTCCACCAAGATAAGTGCATGAATGAAGGTTTTTAAACATGGGAAAACTTGCTTAAAATAGGCGATAGACTCCTATCCCGTTGCCAGTAGATGTCGTCATGAATGTGACAGAAAACCGGGTCGGTAAACGGTGGAAAGCAGCATGGAGGCCAGTTATGATGGTTACTTCTTTCATCATTTACTTATTCAGTCTGTCTTTTAACCCTCGTGTTGTCCTCCGGGGTCAAAACTGAAAATCAACAATCAATGTTTTTTTTTTAAATAGTTCATTTTTTTTATAGATTTATCGCCTTGTTAGACGCTTTTTTTCAAAGCTTTTATTCTGATGTTTTCCAGGCTTTCAATGCCAAAACACATGGCAGGAAGTAAAATAAGACATGACGCAGGAGAAACAGAAGCTGAATCTCATCCTCCTTATTTGACAGCTCCTCGGTCCTCCGCTGACCCGGAAGTGGTTCTGTCCCTCCTCGGTGAAGGCCGTCTCAAAGCTCTTATTTTGTCCCCGAGGAGCGAGGAGCGAGGATGGTTCACCGAGGAGCTGTAGGCAAGGAAACATGAGAGCAGCCTTCCCGGAAGCCGTGCAGCTGAAGGAGTTGTTAACTCCGCCCAAACAGCTGACGAATTCATGTGAAACTTCAGAGGATAGGACGTCCCATCCCGCTAAAAACACAATTGCTCGTTGCCTCTCTCCTCCCATGATTTCCCCGCGTCTCTCTCAGGCCTCCTCTGTGGGAGGAAGGGAGGCAAGTGGAGGAGTCAAGGAGCCAATTTAAGTGCTATGGGACGTACCCAAACGCTACAAAGTAAAACAGCAAACTCAAGCATGAGACATACACATGGATAGAACAAGGAAAACCAGAGAACACAGAAAGAACACGGGTAACACACGGCCATGAACACACAGGGAAACATTAACATGAACACACAGGGAATGAACAGACAACATAAAACAGGAAACAGTGGGAGCAATACTACAAGGACTGATAACACAAAGACAGGCTGACAAGGGTGAGACAAGCAGGTAACTACAGAGACACGAGGCCGTAAACAACAAGGAAACAGAGAATGAATTACTAAAATAAACAGGACAAATCACAACCGTGAGAGAAACGGCCATCAACGAGTGCATGGCCTGACCTATCAGAGGTCTGTAACCAGGATAATGGGATTAAGATTTATAACTCCTATTTTATTTCACTTCATTAGCCTGTCCAGTGAACACACATTAGGTTTTCCATCACTCAACTCATCAAGTTGTTTGAACAAGACAAGGAAACCAGTAATGTTCTGCTAAACAAACTCAGTTGTCACTTATCAGGGTCAGCTAGCTCAAAATAATGCAGTGTAATATATATAACAGTAAAACAACAGTAAATCCTTCCAAATGTTCAGTTTTAGACTAACAGTATATGGTCATTTTTGGAGGCTGCAGTTTGTGGTGCTGTTGAATTGTATAGATTTAAACTGACCAGTCTAATCTCTTTATAGATAGACAGAGCTTTTCCAACATGATGGTTGCAGCAGCTGAGTTCTTTTCATGTTTTCCTCGAGTCCAATTTGACCCATTTTCAAGACAATTCTTCAGAAAATAGTGCTGCTCTTTTTGTTTGCTCTGTTGTTTGTGGGGAAAAAAGCATCGGTTGGTTCTGACCTGGGGATATCCTGGCTAATATTTGGCATATACCAGTCTATTATAATCCAAAACTTTAATTCCTCATTTTACTCAGAAATTACGTATAATTTTCACGTTTCTTTGACCATGAATGCAAAAAGTAAGTGTAAAACTAGTTCAAATGAGTTGGAATGAACTTGGCTAAGAAGATGTAAGTCAGAATTTGGTGATACTTTTTTATGCTTTTATAAACAGACAAACCAGACCGGGTCAGTTTTGACGAGGGAGGACAACAAGTGCATGGTCAACGGGAAGACAATACAAGGGTTAGGAGATCAAATAGACGCCCAATGTCATATTTAGACTTATTCTAATTAGAAGCAAACTAAGCCATGAAATTGTCCCACATTCCCATTGTCACAAGCCCTTTTAATTGAGCTTTATTTATTTATCCATGTATCTGTCTATCTATGCATTTTAGCCTGTTTTACTTCTTGGTGTATGTTGGTATGTACCACGTATGTATCAATTATGAGATTTATGATAGTGTTTCCTCCGCTCATGCTGGGTTTATTGAGTGTTTCCTTAAATATAAAGCCACTTGTCGCTTCTGTGAAGAACATTGTGTTGCATTTTATATGTATGAAAGCTGCTATAAAGATAAAGTCTGATTGATAACTTATTGTGACACCTGTGGCCATGTGATCACAAGGAAATCATATTTTGTGAGCTCAAGAAAAGAATCTTAAAATTACATTTTTGTGAACTCAACAAAAGGAAAACAACACAAATGGCCCGAGGGAGTCCTTGCTTTGGGATTAACTTCCAGTCTGATATTAAAAGGCCAGAGAGGACACGCTTGTTGTCACTAGCTCTGAAGTTTTCTTGTGGAATTGTTTTGTCATGTTAACATCACAGCCTGACTTTCCCTGTGATCATTCATCATCATCTGTGACACAATGAATGACTTGGTTTTAACAGCTTCTGTCTAACATGGACGCAGAATAGACAGCAGATAATCAAATTCTAATGCTTTACAGAGGATTAGGGCCACATGTGATAAATATATTAGAGTTCTGAGTTTAAAGTCAGAATTATGAGAAAAAAGTCAGAATTCTGGGATGAAAGTCTGACTTTTTTCTCAGAAATTTTGACATGATTCTCAGAATTATGAGTTTAAAGGCAGAACTCAAACACATTTTTCACATGTGGCCCTAATCCTCTTCCCTACGTCTTTATATAGACTTAGAGTAGGTCTATAAAACAAGCAGTGCCAAAGCATCGTGATTGTTTAGATAGGGATCTTATTGGCTTCAAGGACAATGAACATAGGGAAGTGCCAACAGTTGCATTTTGACAGTCTGCAGTTCTATTGACTTTCTACTTTGGGGAATGGCATTAAAACCTTCCAGCATATGAAAACAAAGTGTCTAGTAGGCAGCAGTATCCATTAATAGAGCCAATACAGTGAGTGAACTTAAGTAGGCTTTGTCCCCAGTCAGTGGATCTATAATGCGTCTATGGACGCCCCGCCTCTCTCATCATGAATAAACGATGTACAGGTCTATTGGCTGTCTCTGTCTGTCATCGGCTCTCCGTTCACTCTTCACACTGACAAGCTACGTCAAGATAGAATTAATGAAATATAAGGAAACCGGAAGTTAGGTGATTATACTTTCGAAATAAAAGCAGATAACATTTTAATGCTTTTTGGGGATCCTTATCCACCTGAAATTAAAAACCTTCAGAGAACCTTTAGAGAACGTTCCTAAAGGTTTTTTAAAAGCCATTCAGAGAGCACTAAGATAACCTTTGTGTCAAATATCACCGCAGATTACATTGTTAGCGGTTGAAAGTCCCCTGCGATAAAGACGCCATGGAGACCTAGTAATTGTGTCGTTGTGTTTGTACGTTTTATGGATGGGATACTGAAACAAGGGGCCAGAAAATACAACTGAGGGGCCAAAGCCCCCTTTTGCCCCCTCGTTGCGAACCTCTGCTTCGTTCGAACAACCAGACAGCCGACTTATAATACTAGTGAAGTATTTTTGTTGGACCCAATGTTTGCGGTTGTTTTCATTTTAGTCATTTTTATTACTCCAAAATCTGACCCAAAACAAATGTTTTATTTTGAAAGGTGTGAACGGATATTGTGTTGTTCTGTTCTAACTTTCCAGTGGAAGTCGGACAGCTTTAGAGCTTGAACTCAACAACAAGCCCTCAGGCTGGCCCGTCACAGCCAGTTGTTCTTTTCTTTTCCTCTCCCTCTTTTTTTTGGGAGTCCTGCTCTTCTGTTTTTTCCTCGGCCTGTGCCTGCAGTCCCAGTGTGAGTGGGTGTGTCGACGCGGGCCAGTGGAGCCTAGTCGCTGCTTGTGCGCACTCTGAAAAAGAGGAAAAAAGTTGATGATGAGTTCAGTGTGAAAGCGGCCCGCCTCGGAGCAGCAGGCAACCGACTAGGAAGGCATGGCAGTCTGGACCAGAGCGGACAAAAATGGTCAACTGGACCTTCTGCTCCGCGACCGCTGGATCCGAGTGACCGCCGAACTCACCCGAGAAACGCTGACTTTAACGGCCGAAGCGGAGGTAACCGGACAGGGGGGCAACCACTGGGACTACAACAACTCTTCGGCGGGCCTGCGAAATGGCATGTCGAACGGGAACGACCCGGGAACGAGTCCGGGGAACCTTGGACGTGGTCAGACCCCGGGTCAGGACCAGAACCATGGGGGTAGGGGGCGCAGCGGCAGCCCGGGACGCGGGGTTGTCAGTCGGGGTCAATACGACGGTCTGAACAGCCCCGGGAAGTACCACCCGAATAACGGCACAAACTCTGACTTCGGAAGCCCCGGATCTAGCTACGGCAGTCCCGGGTCCAGCTTCGGGTCGAGACAAGGCGACATTCCCGTCACTTTGGGTTTGGACGGCCCCTCGGAAGCGGTGCGTAAAGTCCGAGTTGTCAAACAGGAGTCTGGCGGGCTGGGGATCAGTATCAAGGGGGGGCGCGAGAACCGGATGCCCATCCTCATATCCAAGATCTTCCCGGGGCTCGCCGCCGACCAGAGCCGGGCTCTTCGGGTGGGCGACGCGATCATGTCGGTGAATGGGAACGACCTCCGGGAGGCAACACACGACCTGGCGGTGCAGGCGCTTAAGAAGGCGGGGAAAGAAGTCACGCTGGAGGGTAAGTTGGTAAACGCGAGAGCGAGGACTTGCAAAGGCCAAGATAGACTACTGACACACCTCTGTGCATTTCTCCTTTTTCATATTTCCAGTTATTGGCATAGGCAATGCCTCTTTTTTGTGTGAGTCCAACCTGAACATGCAATATATTATCAGACATATAACTTTATATAACTTTATTTTACAGACTCAAGGTCCAGATAGAAAAGTGCACATATTACAAGAGGGGTACACACAAACACACAAACATAAATACATACAGACATAGGCCTACTGACTACCACATATTACATAAAGGGAACATACACAACATACATACCGGTACATACATACAGTACATACATACAAATAGCTATGCACAATAATTAAAACAGGCACAGTTGCGTGTTCCAGTGTTTCCACAGTTGGGACAGACTCTAAAACATTGAATATTTTGTTGCTTTGTCCCTAGAACTGTAAGTGGTAAAGTACATTAAATACAAGAGTAGCTGTATTCAAAGTGAATGATGCTCCTGTTATTCTAACAAGATAATCCATTCATCAGCACCACACATTTGGTCCCTTTTTATAAGTAGTATAAGAGTACTAGGATGCACACTGCCATCACTCTTTTCTAGATACTCCACACATGTTTAACTTTCACCACACAAATAACCATTCCTATAACACGTTATATGATATAACAACAGACATGCTGCCATTAATCAACAGACAGTAACAGTGACTCTTTGACCAGGAGGAGGAGGAGAGCTTGAATTATCTCATCAGAACAGAAAGCCTTTGATTTAGTTTAAACAGGAAAGTGACCACAGTTGTGTGATCACAGTCCGAGTTTGATACATTGTACTGTGTATATTTGAATGGCTGTGGGTTGCTAAAGATAAGAGGTCACTGTGTGACTACACTGATACTGTCCAGGTCAGAGAAAGAGGAAAACATGTAAATGATCTGTGGGGAAAATCACCATGAGAGAGTATAAAGCAGAAGTATACAACAGTGGAATACACCGAACAATGGAAAGGATGTGAAAACATCAATGTATTAAATATTGTATGGGCAAATTTAGATCCATGTATTCATAAAATGTGTTCTTACTGCATTTAGAGCATGACATGCAGGCCTAAATATGAGACACGTTATCAACATGTTAATTTTGGCCAGTATCAGTTTTAAGAAGAAATATCTGTAAGTAAGTCCAGTAAAGGTTTTACTGCTGATATGGGGCAGACTAGAAGTAGCATGTTTTGTGATCTTCTTTGTAGTTTTTTCGTCTTGTTTTCATAGTTTGTTGTAGGGCTGGGCGATATGGAGAAAATCAAATATATATCGATATTTCAGCGATATTCTAAGGTTGACAGTAGGTGCTTTAACAAAATATCTTCACACTTAGATTTAAGATAAATAATCATCAGTAATGTGGACATAATGTCTAAGTGGGGAAAAGGCAAATAATAGAACAGTTACAACAGTCTGGTAAGTTCAGAAGAGTACATCACTTTACTGTAATGCAGCCTTTAAAACCAGGAAAAGACAACACTTATCACGATATTACGATATCCAAAATCTAAGACGATATCTAGTCTTATATCAAGATATCGATATAATATTGATATATTGCCAAGCCCTAGTTTGTTGTCCAATACAACTGAAAAAAACAACTGAATAAAATGAAACCACTTTGTCCTTCGATTGATCTTGTTTTAAAAAATGACATTAATCAGTCAATATATTATTATTATTATTATTACAGCATTGAGTTAGTCTTGCTATCACCAGACCAAACTCAGGGCGAAATCAAATCGCTGGCAGATCGGTCTAGCATTGAGTCATATGACTGTGTAATGTGAAAGTGAAAGCAACTAGCAGGTGAAGAGGCAGCGAAAGGGCCAGAATATTTTCTCATGAGTTGGTGGACACCAAAACAGAGCAAAAGGAGAATGAATATTGGACTTAACATTTGTCATGTAGCCAGAAACACAACTCCAAATGAATGATGCTCTGTTTGCAGCATGGTAAAGTCATTTTTTTTTTACTTTATAAGCTAGAAACCGTATGGTGGCTGTGTGTCTCGTAGCTAATTTAAAAAAATATATATTTTTCTGCCCACTAGTGACAAACATTTATTTTTTAATTTAACCTTTATTTAACCAGCTAAGCCGATTGTTAGGATAGTGGTTCCCAAACTTTGTCACGTAAAGGACTGCTAAACTGACACAACTTAGACCAAGGACCCCCATTTGATAAGATTTTGTCCCAGGGTTCCCCATCGGATAGGATCTTTTCTTTTTGATGTATTATTGCACAAAGTGTATGAAACCCATGACCATAATAGTCCTAGATTCTGTTATTGTGTTACTTATAGATGGAATTGTGAAACTTAATAATTCCCATTTTTGCTTGGAACCCCCTGGTACCCCCTCAAAGACCCCTGGGGGTCCCTGGACCATATTTAGAAAACCACTGAGTTAGGAGATACATACTGGCTTGAGTTCAGATCCTAAACTGCGCTGATATATAGAACTGTTCAACCTTTAGAAAAGTGGAAAAAGAGCAAATGGGTGGGGGGGCACAGAGCCCTTGGGGTTCGGAAACTTCAGGCCAGGAACAGCTAAATGTAGTGTTTAATGGTTCGGAATGAACGCAGGATGAATACTGATGAGCAGGAATTGTAGGAACTAATCAATGTGTGACACATTTACCACTCAAGTCAAAAAAAGAGGCCTGTTTTGTGCCTCCCAAAATAAACTAAGGTAAAATGTCCTAGAGTATTTAGGCCATCCACTGTGCTGATTAAATAAAAACCAGAGGCCCTGTATAAAAACCGGGGTTTCCCTACCATTATAAGGCTTAGGCGCCGTTTTGGGCAGCACCATAGCTGTACTTTTAAAATCAATGTAAGCATCAGAACTGACTAAATGACTTTTCTCAGATCTAATGATTGTAGTTCGTCCCCCAGTGGACATCTTAACCCTTGTGTTGTCATCCCGTCCACCTGCAACTTTTTGTTTTTCTGGGTCAAAATTTTAAACTAAAATTGGTCAACACTTTGTCACTTTTTTTTGCGCTTTTTAAAATCACAAAGTTCTTCTATCATTTTTTGCTTCAAAATGCAAAAAAATTGAATAAAACACTCAGATTCAATGAAAGTAGCGAACTGATCATTTATTTTACGGAACCATCCACGTTATTTTTATTTTTTTGACAATGTGGTTGAAAGAAACCCACATTTTCAGATATAGAAACTTTTTGAAAACGGGTCAAATTTGACCTGAGGACAACAGGAGGGTTAAGCAAGTTTTGTCTTTTTGAGTGATATGTTTTTTATCTGCTTTAGCTATTCCAACATTTTAGACATGGATATGGTAATAATTATGGTCCAAAATGATTGATGATTTTTTTTTTTTATTGATGGATAGAAGATACTTTATTCATCCCGGTGGGGAAATTTGTGTATCCAGCAGCTCACACATAAACACACATTTCCATACACAACACAACAGTTCCCTATAATAAATACAATGCAAATGCATTGAGCGAGGCCTCCTTAATCCCCCGCCAAATACTTGCACTAGGGCTGCATGATATGAGGAAAATATCTAATATCTAATAACTTGACTGATACTGCGTTATGATTCACGACATTGGAGGGAATGATAGCTTTTGTATCGTTCTAATTTTCATTGAAAAATATAAAAATTATAAAACTTAAAATGATTATAGTGTGATTGTTGCGAGGTTCTGTACCAAACAAGGATTTGTGGGCTGGAAGTCTCTGCAGCACCACAATACTTAATTTAGAATAGTTTGGATTTGGATATTGCACTAGTCCTTGCGATAAAGTTAATTTTGCAGCCCTAACTTGCAGCAAGGCTTTCAACAAACCTAGGGAAAACACTGAAAAATTGTATCAACATCAGCTTTTCCATAACCAGAAATGATCCAAAAATACACAGCTTTTTCAGCCTGTTGATGGAGATCTCCAGATAGGCCAACAACACATGCAAACCTTGCGCAGAATGTAACACACAGTAGAAGTGTATCAGTGTAACTGCTGGTGGAATTCGGCCTTTTTGCAACTGACATCTGTATAAAAACCCAGTTGCAGCAACCTTCAGGCAGCCTCCTGCCACACAGCCACAGTCCAGACGTGGGCCTCTGTTTGGAAGAATGTGTCAGCTGCCCGTCACTGTTTGTCAGTTCGACAGGAGGTGAGCTGTGTTGTTTGTGGACCGGCTCTTCCTCCCAGTCGTCCTCTGTCTCTTCTCGGCTGCCACAGCTCTGAGAAAAAAAACAGCAGTCAGACAGAACGAGGCTTGAGTTTCCAGACCGCTGTGCCGTGTACACAATACATAAAACCCCAGATATTCTCACAATTAGCTTAGGTGCCCGACATTCCTGACCTCCGCTTGCATGTGCGTATTTAGGGCAAAGGTCAACACTGGCGGCTTCAGCTTGGATGATTCGTGCTGCTCCACACTTTCACTGATTTTTTTATTGAGAAACATTTGAGGAGGTGATGGATGCAAAAGTTTTTTTTTGTTTTTTTTTACTTCTCACCAAACCATTTAATCAATAAGCATGTTGCCTGAATAGGTTGTCAATCTAATTTTGGGCCTAAATATATATACACAGCTATAAATATTCAGCATAAGCTATTAACCCTCCTGTTGTCTTCTGGTCAAATTTGACCCATTTTCCAAAAGTTTGTATATCATAAATTTGGGTTTTTAAAAATTTTAAAACCAAATAATGTGGATGGTTCTCTACAACGCTCTCCACAAGTTTAAATATATGATCAGTTCACTACTTTCATTGAATTTGGGTGTTTTATTCAATTTTATAGCATGTAAAGAAAAATTTATAAAAGAACGTTGAAAAACGTAGGAAAAAAATGTCAAAAAAGTGCAAAAAAAAATGGAAAAAGCTTAATAAAACGTCAAAACAGCACAAAAATATTGACAGAAACTTATATACAAAAGTGTCAAAAAAGACGACCAAAACGTTGGAATTTCTTTACATTTTGACCCAGAAAAACAAAAAGTTGCATGGCCGACGGGGAAGACAACACAAGGGTTGAATATGCCAGTGGCCTGAGATCATTTCTTTTTTAAACTGCAAATCAATCATGTCTTGTTTTCTCAGTTACTAATTAAGCTACATGGGACAAATGTACATTCTAGAAAGTTATCTTATTTAGGGTGATTCTATCTGAGTTGTTTTTATCCAAGATAGATAATCTTGTCAAGCGCCATTTGCACTCAATTATTAAACTTGTTTTAAGATGTCCAGTCCATACTAACCAGTTAGAAAATTAGGTTGGATGGTTGTCACACTAAAATTACTTTTGGTTTAACAATGAATCACATGACTATGTGTAATGTGAAAGATGTCGCTTATAGTGATGAACCCACCCAGAGCCCAGGATTAATACCATCCGAGCTTTTCAGTGCATTTCACCTCATTATTTTGCTTTTCTGGCCCACAAACTCAAATCCGACTTGTTTCCAGTAGCAGGCAGCTGTTTTTAGTGAAAAAGCAATTCTATTTTTTAATGTCTTGTTAACTCCAAAATTGAGCTGAACTAAAATATTATAACGTTCTTTCAAGAACTTTCATCTTGATTTGATCTTTTACCTTTAAAGTTTCTTTACATTGAATTGCTTTTAAGGTCACATAGTCTCACTTTGCCAGACCTTCCTCCACAGCGCTTTGGAGGAGGGTCTGGCTAGTCTACACAGCATTCTGGGATGGGGGAGAAAAACGTACTCTGGTTTTTTGGCATTTCTTTAAACCAATCACAATCGTCTTGGGCGGCACTAAGCCCCGGACGGAGCCTAGGTGCCTCTGCTAAATAGTCTCAGGAAGGAACTTGTTTTGGTGGAACATGTGGACGTTCAAAAGTAGTTTTAGTCGTGGAACAGAAAACTCACACAATATTTTGTATTTTTTTGCTTTCGTCCGCCTTGGCTTAACAAGTAAAACGGCAAAGGGAACAAATGGTATCTTCTCTCCTGCTGTTGTTTCAGCCTGCAGAAATCTCCATATTTAGTCTATTACTCAGACTAATTTCCTCAAACAAAGAGTTATAACATGACCTGTATGAACTTGTTTAAACGTTTTCTAAAATCAAGTGTCATTGATTCAAGTGCAGTGATCTGCCTCCTGTTTTGTTTTGAAGGTACTGACTAATGCTAGAAGACTGGGAATGAATGGTCTCATTTTGACTTATTCTTCATCAAAGAAAACCACTTGTTTTGATGATGTTTTTGCTTTAATAGATTTTTTCTTTTATTAATTTGTAGGCACGTATAGCTGTCATCTTAATGCCCCCTGTAAGATTAAAGGTTTGTTGCTGTGTGAGGGTAGTTTCACACTACAGCGTAGAGCTATTCAATTAAACGGCAACTGTTTTCATCATCGATTAATCGGTCCGTTTTTAAGAAACAAGAAAGTCAAAATTCTGAAATGCTCCCAGCTTCTTAAATATGAATATTTTCTAGTTTCTTGACTTTTCTATGACTTCAAACTGAATTACGTTGACTTGTGGATAAAAAATAGGGATCGACCGATACTGTTTTTTTTTTTTGAAACTTTCAACATAATACCCAGTAACAGATGAAGTCAGAGGGGAGGGAAACCGAAGCAGAGGGACACACACAGAGCTTAGCCGAGCCAAAGTACAGAACTTTTTAAGTCATTAACTTTATCAGTTAACAGGCAAATAAAACGCAGATATAGATCATCTGCAAACTGCCAAAAACCAGCCCGATAATCAGCCAGGGCTGATAATCAGTGTATCCCTACAAAAGAAGACATTTGAGGACGTCATCTTGGGCTTTGGAAAACACTTTTTCACTTTTTTTCTGACATTTTACAGACCAAACAACTAACCGACTGATTAATCGACAATGAAAAGAATGAGGCTTTCTTAAACAGACTTTTTCTGCCCCATTAACACTTGACATACATATATCCCAGACATGACATGCCGCTGGTTAATCCCCCTCCTCTCGCCAGCTGACTGACAGACACATTATCCCATATGTCCAAATGATTGGTTGCAGCTTGCTACAGCTGCCCCTTGCGTCTCATTGGCTAAGCCTGCTGGTGAGTGGAAGGAGACGCAGGATGAGCCCTTTGTTTGAGTAATTGGAGGAATAAAAACGGCACATAGCAGACACAGAGGCTATTGATGAAACGGGGACAGCCCTGACGAGGAACAGTTCTTTTCTTTTGTTCCGAGGCCAAAGCTAGCCGACCGTCCGTTCACTGTGTCGCCCGGTGTCCTCATGGGGCGAGATCTGCCACGGAGCATGAATCTGCACAGCCTGAAATAGGCCACGTCGGTTTGTCAGCTCTGTCGCCGTATGAACTCCACCGCCTTTGATATCCATCTGCAGATATGTCTCTGGTATCCAGCTGTCGAGAGAATCTTAAATGAGCGTCTGGAATGTGACAGAAACTGACATTTGAATTACATGCACTTGCTTTAGTTTGGCTGATACCGAAACTATTAGCTTTTTAAATATTAAAAATAACAAAATACATTCATATAATAAAAAGAAAGAGAGACTGTTGTAAAACAAGTTGTTATCGCTCTATGAAGTCAGCTAATGGTAGCTTTTTCATCAAAAAAATCTAAATAACCTTAAATTGCAGACATAATTTACACCGATAAATTGTAAAAAGAGAGAAGAAATAGTTTAATTGATTTAACCTGCGCTGCTCTCTCCATTGTGAAAGTTTCTTCTGTTGCGTCTCAGTTACATTACTCCCCTTTGAACAGCCTCTATACTCTTATTGGCCCGTTGACTTTGTGTTTACATCCAGCGTTTCCTCCCTGTGGGGACCTACTGTGGATAAACCAGCATCAATCGGTGTCCTCACTGCCAACACAATGGCTAGACATTTGTAATCTTTTTAGCAGTCACTACAGTAGAGAATGATGAATGTGATTATTTTTGTCCATAATCTGCTTTATCCTTTGTAGAACATATTCAAATACACTTCTGGGCCGTACACTGCATACACTGGCCTTTAGAAAACTGACTTATGTAATTCCATAAATGTTATAGTGTGGTGTTGCAGATAAACATTGTTCATGTGTTTACACTTCAACAGCATTCAGGTTAGAGGACAACAAAGAGGAGGGGGCAGGTGTGACTCTATGTTTGAGGGATCAAGGGAATACTTTCTCCTGTTATGATATGTGTGTGAGAGATAGTTTGTGCATAATAGTGTGTGTTTGTCCATTATAATATGTGATTATACTGTTATGCAGTAGGGGTGGGAAAAAAAAATCGATTCACGTATGTACCGTGATTTCTTTTCCTAAAAATAACTACATGACCAACCTGCGATGGACATGTTCATAATGCCACATGTTAATGTATCTGCACGTGTATACGAGAGGAGGGACCCCATGAGGATATCAATCCCCCACACACACACACACACACACACACACACACACACACACACACACACACACACACTGTTCTCATTAGGTTTCTGGCACAAACGGACTTCGAGGGAGGGGGGAGGAAGAGAGGGAGCTGACAAGATTAAGAAGTAAAAGACCGAGGTCGGACTTTATGAGAGGTAAGGGAACAGAGGAAAGAGAGGGATGAAGAACAGGAGAAAGAGGGGGACAGCAAGAGGGAGGTGAGAGACAGAGGACTGTAGATAGAGAAGGAGGGATGGAAGAGAAGGATATAGGGAGGAGAGTAAGAGAGGAATGAGAGAGAAGCGAGTCTGTAAAGAGTAGCAGGCCAAACCACAGGGGAATTTCTGGGCAGTTTTGGGGGGAAAAATACAGAGGCTGGGGTCTGACTGCCTCACTTGCTGCTCTGTAAGCTATTATTTTGGCCATACCATAAGATGTGTGTGTGTGTGTGTGTGTGTGTGTGTGTGTCTGTGTGTCTGTGTGTCTGTGCGTGTGTGTGTGTGTGTGGAGAAAGAAGAGTGGAAGGCGGTTTGAAGGCGGGCAGTTTTACGGGTAGCTTTTTCGCCACAACTAACGCCACAACCAAATATGTGTCGAGTCAGACTCCTCTGCCTTTTGCACTCCTCCTCTTCTACATGTTATCCTTTTTTTCTTCTGTCCAGCCTCCTCCCTGTTTTCCTCTTTCTTTCCCTCTGTTGCTGCAGGCAGAGAGGTACGAAGGGAGGCAGATGAGCTGACCTCATGGGATGTTGGTTGTCCTCTCTGGGGAATCTCCCTTACACACATTAATGCAGATGCATACACAGAAGCAACACACACACACACACACACACACACACACACACACAAATGAGCCGGTAGTCCTCTGTGTACAGGCCTAATTCGAAGCAGAAGTGGAACTGAGTGAAAGGCCTGACCGAACTAATGAGTTCATTTAACAGCACCAAATGAGAGAGACAGACATGTGATGCAAGCATAGACTGTAAAAATGCAAGCACAAAGCACTAACATATGCAGGACAAACTGGGGAAATATGTAACATGGAAAAGCCCCAACTGTTGGTATTTCATATATTCCCATAATTGTTTTCAAGGGCTGGACAGGATAGCCAAAAATGTTAAATCTTGAGGTCACAATGTGGCAGGTAGAAACAGCACAATGGATACACCTGTAGTGCTGGTAGCACCTCAGCTGTTAAAAGAGGCTACATCCCATGACCATGGGTTTAAATTCTGTGGCTACATCAAAGAATGCAACCGCTCACAGCCCTTTCATTTAGACCAAACATAAAATTGAACAGGAGCAGATGTACACTGGTCCACTCTGCCAACACATTACACAACAGAGCATTCATAAGCCTCACAGCAAAGTTTTCTGAACCAAGATTAAAGAAATGTTGGTTGTGAAGCTATCTGACAACAAAATAGGAAAGATACGACAAGAATATTAGGATTTCCCATAACAGGATTTCAGGTTAATGCTCCATTGTCATCCATTCTTGAGACTTTGCTAAAGATTCCTTTTTTAGTATCAGAAGTGCATAGAGATTTTAGCTTGGAGTTATGTCTTATTGGTTATGTCTTACATAATACAAAATATCTACTTGTCAGATAACTATCTTAAATGTAGTGCTACCAGTATGACTGCATTTTATTGTTTATAAAAAAAAATAATTTAACCTGGCTACAATGCATCAGGTTGATGCCAACCTCTATTAGGGAGCAGGCTTGTCTGCTTGTAATCAACCAATCAGACACAAGAAAAGCAGTCGGGTAACCTATCCCCAGCCAAAAATAGCTCCAAAGCAATGTCAGACAATACAATGATGCAATGCACAATCCTCACTAGGTGTTGTTTTTGCTTCACCTTTATTTATCAGGGTGAAGTGCACTGAGAGAGCAATGCTCTCTTTTTCAGGGCTGCCCTGACTACAATCACACAGTTACACATTTACACCTGAATATGATTAGCATCACTAAAATGGGGCCACAGTGTCATCATCATCAGCTGGAGGTCATAGGTTGCCAACCAACGGATTCTTCAAATCCAGTGACATGATTAATATTTAGGAATTCTGAAAGCTAACCAACCCGTCATATGAAGTTTGTCAGTGCTTACTCATAATGATGATAACCTGCTGATAAACCAGTGCTTTCATGTGAAAAACCACCATTGTGAAACTCCCTGCCGGTGTTGGGAAATGAATTGTTCCCATATCCTCTTTTCGTGTCCTGCTAATTAAAAGGCTTGTTCAGTAAAACATTAACACCTATGCACATATACTATACAGTATTAGATTCTTCTGTATGTTTCTCAGATCAGACTGGCTGAAGTTAAAGCAGCCAACGATCAATTGGGATTGACATTAAATAGAAAGCTGCAGAGAGTGTAAGGCAGGGGTCTCCAACCTTTCTTAAGGGCTACTTTAAAAAATGAATGTGGCTAAGAGCTACTTGCATATCATTGCTTACATTTATTTACACAACACACATAAGCTGAATGAAGCTACTGTTTGTTCTCGTACGAAATTGTAATACCCAAAGCTTATGAAAAATCTTCACTTCACGTCAGGGTTCATGACTATTTTACATTTCTTTTAGGCCACAGAGTTAATATTCCCCTCAGGGTCCAAGAAAACATTACACTTCTACGGCCCACAAAGTTAGCTACCTCACTTTTAATATCTTGGTAGTTTTGTGTCTCAGTTTGTCAACCTATTGGCGAGCTACTGGAAACCTGCTCGCGAGCTATTTGTTGGAGACCCCTGTTGTAGGCATGTATGTGTTTTTGTCTTAACAAGTATAACTTATTTTATTTGTTTATTTATTTGATTAGGACAATGCACATTAATGAACATTTCTGTAAATGTGCCAGTGTTAGCCAGTTGGCTAATTTTCAACTGTAGTCCTAGTTGCCTAGCATGCATGTCTTTATGGTGGGAAGAAACTTGCGCAGATTGTAGGGTAAAATGATTGAGCTGATGAACTCAGTCTCAACAAGAGGTGGGCGTTGTTTCTAGAAATGTTCCAATACCATTTTTTTCTTCCAATTCTGATATCTGAACTTCCCTATCCGTTGAGTACGATCCAATATCATTGCCAGACCTTCCTCCACAGCGCTGTGGAGGAGGGTCTGGCTAGTCCACACAGCATTCTGGGATGGAAGCAGAACTCACTCTGGTTTATTGGCAGTTCTTTAAACCAATCACAATCGTCTTGGGTAGTGCAAAGCGCCGGACAGAGCCACGGTGCCGCAACGTGTGTACATTCAAAAGGTTGTTTTAGTCACGCAACAGAAAACTCAGATTGGACAGATAGTCTAGCTAGCTGTCTGGATTTACCCTGCAGAGATCTGAGGAGCAGTTAACCATAGTCCTCACAAATCCACCGGATTTTAAAATTCCAACACAAAGAGAGCGCAAGGTAACAGATATCCAGCCGAAAGAGGGCAGAATTACCGCCAATCCCGGAAGTGGACGGTCGTGGATATAGACATGAACAAATACATACGGAGAATAAATTCCGTAGTACATTCTTTTATTATTTAGTTTGACAGTCAGTCATAACTGGAAAAAAACAGCTTTTTTCAGGGCTTAATTACATGCTATCGGATCGCTGCAAAGACTTTTACCATCATTTTAGGCAGTATTGGAGGTAACAATTTTAGTTTTTTCCATGGAAGATTATACCCTCTAACATATTCAAAGGGCCACACTGGCCTGCCACCATACTACTAGACACCACTCTGTCCTGCAAAGCCAACAATTCCCTCAGAGCATCGTCTAAGTTCCAAAACTTTCTTTTAAAACTAAACTACAAAACTATATTAATACAAAGTAAGAGTATATGTAACTCTGTCGTGTCAAAATGTTGCTATGTGACGCAGAGACTTATTTGTCTCTCTTTATTTTATGTGCCAACTTAAGGTTTTTGGGCAGTAGTATTCAATTTCAACTTCGACATTTGCTATGATTTATTATTTCTTCCTTCCCTGTCAACTACATCCCATTTTGTTCTGTGTGGTCTCAGTCATTAAAGTAGTGACAGTATTATTAATAGGAGGATTATAACTACCATTGCTAATAACTGTAGAACTGCTAAGAGATGACTGGAACGCTGATAACTGCTGTACAGTGATGCTCAGTGAGCTGTCGGTTTAGTATTTGAAGATATAAACATGTACAACCACAGAGAGCCCTGGGTCTGCTCTGCGGACGGAAAATATCTCAGCTGAACATCTCTGCAGCAAATCTGATTATTAGGTTGAAAGAAGGGCCTTGCAGCAGAGACATCCACTTCCATATGACCCTCAGACATAAACATGGGCATTCAGGAATGCTCTCACACTCACTTACTTACTCCAAACCACTTACATTTGCAGAAGTGATCCCAGACCTTGTTGGTATGGGCGCTGTGGTTATGAGGGCTGGTCAAATCAGGCTTCAATTTCTTGGCTTGATGCCTTAGCATTACTACCAGCCCCGCCCTTCAATCGGAGTCATACATACGTAATGGACACACAAGCTGCAGGGACTCAAGCATTGTGCAGCTCTCCCTGCTTCTCTGGCTCAGTCATCTCGCCTATGTATCTTTTGCTGAGATCATTTTAGAATCATAAATAAGCACATTGTTGTAGACTTATCTTTCTGTAGCTCTCATGCACACATACTGACACACACCTTCACAAGCCTAATATTTCAGTCTACATTCAAGAATGACCTCACCTCCTGAGAGTCTGGTCTCAGGTTTCATACAGAGCTGAAGGACCCAATGGTCCAACACACACACATACCCAGGTCCCAGAAACACTAGAGCTGCAACAATCGATTAGTTGATGGATAGAAGAAAAAATCGCTAACTGTTTTGATAATTGTTTAATCATTTTAGTCTTTTCTCATGCAAAGATGTCAGAAAATGCTATTTTCACTTCTCAAATGTGGAGATTTCTTGCTCTTTTCTGTTTTATATCATATTAAACCCAGGGTTTCCGTGGGGGCTTAAGTTTCAAGATCCAAATTTTAGTCTTTAAAAAGTCTCAAATTTACTTAAATAATTTTAAACAGGTCATTTTCCTACATCCGTGTAACGTTCCCTCTAATGCTCATTGAAAAGCTCCCTGAGCGCTTTAGTATGATTTGTTTTTTAATTCCGTGGTGTTGTAGTTCTTTCTTTCTTTAGTCCAAATATAATTTCGCTGTGTTACGACTACAAATGAGACCAACATGCTACGTATATTGCAGCCATTCTGCTTTCGTGATATTGCCGCGAGTCTCTTTGGGATTGCACCATGGACATGAAACTGATTTTATTCTTCAGCTATGGGGAAGTGAAGGTTTAGGGATACTTGGCTTGAATAACTTAGTTCAGGGTTTGATTACTCTATATCGACGACGTTTCATTTCCGGGATTGCTCTAGCGCTGCCTGAAATTCCGCCGGAAGTCCCTCATTTCGACCAAATGTCCGTCCCTCTTTCTCTTTGTTGGCGTTCCACTCTCCGGTGGATTTGTGAGGACTATGGTTAACTGCTCCTCAGATCTCTGCAGGGTAAATCCAGACAGCTAGCTAGACTATCTGTCCAATCAGAGTTTTCTGTTGCACGACTAAAACTACTTTTGAACGTCCACACGTTCCACCAAAACAAGTTCCTTCCTGAGAGGCACCTTTATTGTGTCCGGCGCTTAGCACCGCCCAAGATTATTGTGATTGGTTTAGAGAAATGCCAATAAACCAGAGCACGTTGTTCTCCTATTCAGGAATGCTATGTGGACTAGCGTGAGACTAGGGCTTGATTGAAGCCAGTTGCTTTTGATGTTGTTATATAGGTCTTAAATGTTATTCATAATGGTCTTAAATAGTCTTAAATTTGACTTGACCTGCAGGGACCCTGTAAACCACATATCTTTGGGGTTTGGACTGACAAAACAAGCCATTTTAGGACATCACCTTGGGCTTTAACAAACTGGGATGGACATTCTTCAACATTTTCTGACATTTAATGGACCAAATGATGATGATGTAATAGAGAATGAAAATAATCGTTACTTGCAGCCCTAATTTGCACTCACATTTACTGTGCATGTGCACACAAGTAAACTATAAGGTCTTGCATTGGAGGAAACACAGAGGAGATAAAAGGGGCATGTGCAAAGGAGGATAAAAGAGTGCAAGAGAAAGTGACGGCATGTGACTGTGTGCCAGGAGGGGGCGGGAGGTGTACAAGGACCAAATTTGGAAAGTGAATCCATCACATCGGAGCAAAAGCCGTTGTTTTACAAACAGCGAACCTGCCAAGCTCACAGCTGGACGGCCACGTTAACTCATATTTTTCTACGATAATTTCAAACGGGACCACTATGTCCTTTTAAGACTTGCTGGAAGATAGCAGGAACTGTTTACATTCCAAGTTGTTGGCCAGAATATGAGTGTCCTTTCCATTTGAATGATTTACCGTATGAATAATTGGGTATGATTAAACTTTAGGTTGGACAAACACAGGACAGGACACAATCTATTTTCCATCCCACATGAATTTACTAGCTGATTGTTGACAGAATCAAACCACAGCGTCCTCCAACTATGTTTAAAAAGTCTAACCCTAACAGGGACAGATTAAATGCTTACTTCTTTCAGAGAACTTTCAGAGTGTTTCCTTATGGCCTGGTTTATAGCTGGCTGCACCATATATTCTGAGTGTTATTGGGTGGGATCCCACAGATGGTCAAACTATCAACACACTATTTCCTTGAGATCTGTGGATATTCAACAGCTGTCCCCAGCAAACTGGTGTGTTTATTCTATTGTGATAAGAAGTAGAGTATCTGTGGATCTCACATATTTGTAAAAGATTTTGCTTAATTTGGCCAATTAAGATTATTGTTGTACCTAGGACAACTTTAGGGGAATTATTTGTTGGCTCTTGTTTGTTTCTCTATGCGAAGACATAGCATGGAATAGATTATGGAGCATTTGATGCTACATTTGAAAGAGACATTGGGGCTGTGATTAAGTTAATGCCTATTCTTTTGGAGCTTTACAAAAGTTCAAATTATAATAGATTGGGTTGAACATATAGCTGGTTCCAATTTAAAGCTGCAACTACTAGTTATTTTCATGAACAATCAATCATTTGCTGTATAAAATCGTATATAAAAACTCAAAAGAGTCTTAAAGGGTAACTTTGGTATTTTTCCTTAGACACCAATGCATAGGAAAAATAGGGTCCAGGTTGAAAAATACCGAAATTACCCTTTAACCCTTGTGTTTTATTCCTGTCAACCATGCAACTTTTTGTTTTTCTGGGTAAGAATTAAAACTTTTTTTAACATTTGTAACTTTTTTTCGATTTTTTTTGTTTGGGGGATAGTTTTGTTATTTTTATCCCACATTTGTGAAGCTTTTTCCGTCATTTTGTCACTTTTTTCAACGATCTTTTATAAAAAATTTTCAATATATATATATATATATATATATATATATGTGTGTATGTGTGTGTATGTATGTATGTATGTATGTATGAAATTGAATAAAACACCCAAATTCAACGAAAGTAGTGAACTGATCATTTATTTTTTTGTGAAGAGCCTTGTATGGAACCATCCACGTTATTTTTTTTCTATATTTTTTTAACCCGAAGGACATGTAGGAAGGCTCAGTCCTCGCCGCAGTGGCCGCGTGTGCAATTCCGACCTGCGGCCCTTTGCTGCATGTCATTTCATGTCTTCGGCTGTCCTATAAAATAAAAATGCAAAAAAAAAAATTATCTTTAAAAAAAATAAAAAATGAAATGTTCACCAAGTGGGGTTCAGCATATGGGTAAAAGGAGTCGTTCTGTCACAGTGTAGAACCCACAGAATGGGATGAGGAATGTAATGGTATAACTATATCGGCCAACCTGGGTGCAACTCAATCATGCCACCTTGTATTGGCCTGTATTGGATGTCCATCGGTTGATATACACTATATCCTCTTCTGTGTTCCTCCACAGTGAAGTACATCCGTGAGGTTTCTCCGCTCTTCAAGAAGCCATCCCTGGTGGCCGACCTACCGTGGGACGGCGTCCGCCCACAGTCGCCCAGCTACAGCGGCAGCGAGGACTCCGGTTCACCCAAACACAGCAGCTCCTCCTCCTCCAAAGACAGAAAAGTCATAAGCCTGAAGATGTGCTTCATCAGCAGGAACCTCACCATGCCAGATCTGGAGAACAGGTACGATGTGAAACTCCTTAATAGGGTTGCAACTAACGATTAATCTGCTCATCATTTTCATACCATAAAATGTCAGAAAATAGTAAAAAATGTCCATCCCAGTCAGTGCGTTTACATGCTAATTTGCAGTCCTCGTTCCTGGTCGGCTTTTACAAAATCAACAAAAAACAAGATCATAGAAAATACAGAAAGAAAGAAAATAAAATTTAGATAAAAATTGTGTCGCTAAAAGGGACACTATTAGTGCTCACATCTCTGTTGTTGTTGTTTAACCCTCTGAGGTCTTTTTTTCACATATCTTCTTAAATTGACCTTTTTATGGTATTTGCATATATCTGATCCCCATGTGTTTCATATCAAAATGGTCAGAACAAACTCCGCTGTATAGTGACGCCCACATTTTTTCTAGAGCGACGTGTGAAGAGATAATTTGGCGCTAAAGCTGAAACGTTGACGTTGTCTTTTTGAAACTCCTCAATTCTCTTTTGAAAACAAACATTAACTTATGATGTGTTGTACGAGTTCTTTCGGTGCTTGAAATGAATTTAAGTCTTAGGTTATATATGATTAAAATAGTAAATGTCTGAAAAGAAATTTTGTAATATGTCTTTTTGAGCAGGACTTTAGTCAAACGTTGTTTTGGACGCGCCGGTGCGTCTTTCGTCCTCAGAGGGTTAAGCCATAATTTGGCTTTTGTGTTAAACACTTTAAATTCTGTTTGGGATTTAAGTTCCGTGGATAAAAAATTCCTTTTACTGACAAGGAGGATTGACCAAAATTTGTTCTGCACATTGAGACTCTACATTTCTGGTTACCTACTCCTCTTGTCGTGGTCCGGGCCATTATTTCTATGTGCAATGAGACACCGCGCCTGTGGCCAGTCCATTTAAACATTTAAAAATACATTTGCTTTGTCCCATTCAGACTTTTGGAGCTCCATTCCCCAGACGGCCAGCACACGGTGGTGCTGCGTTGTAAAGACGGCCCCAGCGCCAACTCCTGGTTCACTGCCGTCCACACCAACATAGCCGCTCTGCTGCCACACACCCTGGCTCACGTCAACGCTTACCTGGGGGCCTCGTCTTCGGCCTCCACACACCCCCATCTCAAACACATTGGCTGGTTGGCTGAACAGGTAAACTCAGCTTTGTTTAGTTTAACAGCAACATGCTACATATGTCTTAAACAGTTGTTATAATGTGGTCTGGTGGGAATACTCTGTTCAGATTGGCTGCAGTGATATAGGACACCTTCTAATGAGTTCTAGTGAAACTGACTGTTGTTACCGCCTGGTTACAAGGCTGGCAACAAAAGGGAGGTCACATACAGATATATCAGTCAAAAGTAGTTTATTTAAACTAACTAGACACATTAACACAAACAGTGGAAGCAGGGGAAAACGGCTCAACTAGCTATGTTAAAAGTGTCACTGACACCAAAATTAGGGTTCTAATAACTGGTTTTTATTTTGGATGTGCCGGTTGGCAAAATATCAATGTATCAATATAAGGCTAACAAATGTCTCTTTCTATCTGACCGTGAACTGACCTTGCTGTTCACCGCATTAGATGAGAAGATCAATAGCACTCTCATGTCATTCCTGGATAGGAGAAAAAGATGGTCTGTTTTTTTTGCATTTCTTTAAACCAAGAACCAAGCAGACCTGCCTTGTTTTGCACGATCCAAAATTTCTTGCCATTTTCATGCTCTAGCTTGCTAGCTCCCAGCTTGTTGTTTTTTCCCCCTAAACTGACAGAGTTTTGCCGGCCAACAGCTGGTTGGTGCTCGGGCCATAAAAATGTTTTGTTTAATTATGGTACCATGACATTTATTCAATTTTAGGATTAAATACATACTAAGGCAATATTATATTGTAGGGGCGGCTGTGGCTAAGTGGTAGAGAGGTCGCCTGCCAATCGGAAGGTTGGTGGTTTGATCCCTGGCCCTGCAGTTCCATGTCGAAGTGTCCTTGGGCAAGACACTGAACCCCGAGTTGCCCCTGATGCTGTGCCTTCGGAGTGTATGAATGTGTGTGAATGGTGAATGGTTCCTGTACTATGTTAATGTCTTAATGTCGTTAAGACTAGAAAAGTGCTTTATAAAAACAGTCCATTTATATTCTGGGACATTTGGCCAAGATAGAATATAATCACACTATACAGTATCTTTTATCAGCACATGCTTTGATCGTAGTGTGGGAATACAGTGCATTTTCAGGTTAGATAAATATATAGTTGAAACACATATTGCTCTCAAAAGGAAATAGTATCAGTGTTTTCCCATTTAGTTTGCTACAGTACCTATTTCATTACTCCTAAATCACTACACATACACTGATCTCAAACATTTAAGCGTGCATTTCTGCTCTGCAGCAGCACACAGGAAGACTGTGTTTTCTTAAATTAGCTTTGGTCCTAACGGGCTACTCTCTACTCTGAATCATATCTTTCTTACTTTGATAAAGTGATGAAGTGTTCATTCAAGGCCATGTTGAATGGATGGATGTGTGGTGGTGTTTATCTGGACCGGGCTCAGACAGGAAACACAAATGCAAGTTTCCGTTGCATTACACTATTTCCTGCAGAGCCCACCTACTCACCACAGTTGCACAAACAAACACGCTGTGTGTTTTATTGTTATTGCTTTTCACTGTAACTCCACCAATACTCCAGTCCCTCAGCCGTGACTCATCTCAACACACACACACACACACACACACACACACACACACACACAAACACACACACACACACACACACACACACCGTGACATAGGTATCGTGACATAAGTATCGTGATGAGACTTAAACCCAATGGTTTGACATTTGTATTTGTCATTTAGGTTGTGTTGATGTATCAGTTTAAGCTATTAGAACTGACGTATCTTCCTGACTTCCTTGTTTAGGTCCAGCTGGAAGGTGGACGGCAGCAGTACAAGCCCGTGGTCATGGCACTGACGGAGAAGGACATCCTGCTGTTTGAATCGGTGCCGTGGAGCAGAGAGTCCTGGTCCATGCCTCTGCTCACACATCCGCTGCTCGCCACAAGGTAAAGACAACAGTGAAACTATGTAGATTTACTCAAGTACTGTACTTAAGTACAAATGTTGAGGTACTTTACTTGAGTCTTTTCTTTTCATGCCACTTTCTACTTCTACTCCGCTACATTTCAGAAAGAAATATTGTACTTTTTACTCCACTCCATTCATCTTTTACAGCTTTAGTTAATAGTTACTTTAGTTACTCCACTACATTCATCTGTTACAGCTTTAGTTACTAGTTACTTTAATTACTCCACTACATTCATCTGTTACAGCTTTAGTTACTAGTTACTTTTGATTGTTTTCTTTTTTAACTTTAAAAGCATGTTGATTGTTCAAGATGAATAAAAAACTAAACTGAACTTTACATAGTAGGATTTTTGAACACAGAACACATGTAGTTTATAAAATCTGATGTTTGATTCTAAAGTAAACTAGCCAACAATATAACGGCTACAAGTCCAGCTGACATGATGAGACCATTAAACACACAACTGGTTGGATCCTTTACACACACTACAATGGGAGGAGAGTTCTGCATTTAGCATTTTTTCTTTAATACTTTAAGTACATTTTCCTGATGATTCTTACATACTTTTACTTAAGTAACATTTTCAATGCAGGACTGTTACTTGTAACGGAGTATTTTTACAGTGTGGTATTAGTACTTTTCCTTAAGGAAAGGATCTGAATATTTCTTCCACCACTGCAGCAGGGTCACTCAGCTGATGCCAGAATGTTCAAATCTAACCTGACTGTTCGGCTTTCCATCTATCAGGAAACAGCTTACATTACTCTTTTACAGATTTTACCTTTTGCTCAAAAAAGGATAACTGTCATCATAATAGTGAATTGGGTTTAACATTTCTTGATGGTACAGATATTTATATATGTATATATATCTATGTTAAAATGCATTTGGATGAGACATTTTTGCAAGGTTTCAGCACATATTCAACAGCATATTATTATTAGCTGACTGTCAAAAAGAACGGTTTAAGCAGGCTTTCAGTTCCGCACTTTCAATCTACTGTCAACATATGTTCAATAAATACATTTAATGGTAAGTACCTGGAAGTTTACAGTGCTCACATTAAAATCAAAGTGAAAAAATGTGCTAGGTCAGTGGTAACCTGTTTAGTGTAGGAGGAGGGTTTTGGGGGAAACTTCAGCTGGGAACCCCCACCAAGACCCAGTTCATCCTATTTAGGAAATTACACTAACCAGTTCAGTCAATGCTGTGGTGTAGTCACTTCAGAGACTATGGGGTATATCCCAAGTCCTTAAATCTCATCCATGTTTTCTTGCCTTGCTTCCCTTCCTGCCGTCTTAGTCCGTCCCACTGAGGAAGCATGGGAGAGGTGCAAGGAAATCGTGCAAGGAGAGAGGAAACGAGGAAATGTGTTTTTAGAGGGATGAGACCTTCTTTCCTCTGAAGCGGCATGTGAATTTGTCAGCTGTATGGGCGGAGTTAGCAACGGCTTTCAGCTTTCTGGAAGGCTGCTGTAGTGTATCCTCGATCGTAGCTCCTCAGAGATCTCTCCTCCATCCTCTATCCTTGCTCTTCAAGCGAGGTGCGAGGAGATATTAAATTAGAGACTTGGCATCCACCCTAGGAGGAACCCTCGCCAAATTAAATAAATACCTTAAGAGAAGCTAAGCAATTTCATAAAGGAGTCTTTGCCAATGCAGATTATCTTTGTAAGTGGTCTTTGAGAATGTTAAAGGTTTCTGTGTTTTCACATGTCTCTCCCTTCAGACTCGTTCATTCTGGCAGCACCCGGGGTTCTCCTGCCCAGGGTTCAGACCTGGTGTTTGCCACTCGGACGGGCACAGGGCGGGGAATTGAGTCCCACATCTTCCGAGTGGAGACCCACTGGGATCTGTCTTCATGGACGCGAGCCCTTGTGCAGGGGGCCCACACTGCCGCTGAGCTCATCAAAGAAGTCTCTATTGGTGAGTGTGTGTGTCTGTGCAATAGGTAATCAGTCTGTAGTAAGAGTTTAAAGTCAGTACCAAAACTCCCTGTGGACATTGGTCTTCTAGGCAAACATGTACGGTGGTTGATCTGTAACGTTTGCATGGCTGTTTCTGTTATATCATCATTCATGGTTCTGGGGAGGCTCCACACAGAGCTTTGGCCGTAGCCTACGTAAGTGGCCTAAAGTTTATACTTGTGCGTTGGTGTGTGCGTCTATCTCTTTAAGAGAATAGCAGGGGTGCCGGGGTGTGTGTATGTGCGCGGGGAGTGTGTGGTAGAGCGAGTGGGAGAGTGGCTTGGATTGGCTTCAGAGTGAGTAGTGACTCTAGAGTCCTAGTGAGAGACAACAAAGAGTCTCCCCTGTTCTTTCTGACCACTGTGGGAAATCTGGAGCAGGAGAAGTTAACCCTCTCCTTGATTTCATGGAGAAGGAGAACATGGAAATGAGTAGTAGGGGACTGCAACGCTACCAAGCCACAGCCAAATGGACCAATCACAGTCGTTGCGGTCTGTGTCGCAGTGATGTATAGTTACATGTTTTGAGAGGTGCACGTCAGGCTACGGCATAGGGTCGTTCTACACTGCATCTACACATACCTACGTACTCACAGCGTCAATTTAACGCAGAAACATAAATTGGCCTTTACATGTATACCACAGACACAATACCACAGAGTGGATTGAGCACCTCGAGCACGAATGGCTTGTGTGCCCGTTTGGATGAATGCATGTGTGCTTGTTTTAAACACTGTGTGTGTGGTTTGTACAGTACACACAGGTTAGCAGCAGTGGTAGAGTAAGAAAGCAGGCCTTTAACCAGAGGGTGTGGGTTCACCTTTGTGCATGAAATCAGAATGCTAACAAGTGAATGTTGAGTGGAAGTTAGTTTTCTAGAGAGAATATTTGTTCACAAACTAAACCCCATATAATGCTTTCTTCTCCCAGGTACGCACAGATAAACTATTTGTATGTATATAGGCCTTTAAATGCCAGAGTACTTTGGCAAATATGTCCGGAAGCTTCTGACAGCAACTGGCTCACTAGCAGTGTGCAGCAGCTCACAGAGAGCAGCTCTGTGTTGGAAAAGCAGAAGTGGAAGCCAGCAGAGGGGAATGTTTCCACTTTGTGCAGAACAATAGTTGGCAGCCGGAACAGAACTGGAAAGCCTCAGCCGTTTCTTTTTTCTTCTTCCCTGTCCTTCTACAGTTGTGCAGGATCATTCAAGCCAGTCAAGTTACAGTAATACACATGGAAATCAAATTACTTCACAGTTTAGGCTGCAACAGGCAGGAATTTTATATCATTATTTTATTTAGCAAATATTTTATTATTATCATTCTACTGTTCTGATTTATCTTAATCCTTATCTTATTTTTCTGTGTGTGTGTGTGTGTGTGTGTGTGTGTGTGTGTGTGTGTGTGTGTGTGTGTGTGCGTGCGTGCGTGCGTGCGTGCGTGCGTGCGTGCGTGCGTGCGTGTGCGTGCGTGTGTGTGCGTGCATGGCCTGGAGGGGGTGAAATTGTTTTTATAATGTGAAGCACTTTGTGTTGCATGACCTTTTTATTAAAAGGGCTATACAAATAAAGTTTGATTGATTTATTGATTGATGTAAAAGATACTCTTGTCTTTGGGCTGCAGCAGAGAGGAACATCCCATCCAGGTTGCTGTAGACTAACTTTGAGTGAGCTATTATTCAGGCGACAGTTAGTGTCACTGCTGGGAGGAAGATAACAACATACTGTACCTCTGAGACATTGAGAGGAAGAAATGTGGTCTGCTGTCAACACGTGGTATGACTTTGGGGTTATTTAAGTTTGTCTTTTGCCGATATGTATACGTGCAGTACACATATTACTCACCCTCCGCACACACTTGCACTCACCCACTGGGGCATTACTCACCCGTGCTCACCCACACACCTGCTATTCTTTAGCTTTTTCTCTCTCTCTCTCTTCCAGGTTGCACATTGAACAGACAGGATGTTCGGCTGACGCTGCACTATGAGAAGGGCTTCACTGTGACGAGGGAGCCGGCAGATCCAGCCGGGGGCGCCGTTCTGTACAGATACCCCTACGAGAAGCTCAAAATGTCCGCCGACGATGGAATACGCAACCTCTACCTTGACTTTGGAGGGCCGGAGGGAGAAATGGTAAGTTAAGACAATAGAATCCAAGAAATACTGTTACTGTATATTTGATATGCTGTCACATTAATTTTTGAACCATTTCATACTCCAGCCAGAGAGCAGTTGGATTAGTTTGGTATGTGACACAAAGTCATTGTAACTCTCCATTTTTTTTCATTTATCAATCAGTTATTTTGATAAATTGTGTAGTATAAAAAATAATTGAATGTCGACTTTTTAAGTCATTATAGCATCTTATTCTAGCAGACTATTCTGATGGTTTTAGTTTGTAACCATTTTGAAATGTTAAAGGGGAACACTTGGACACATGGCTACAGAGAGAGCTGCACAATGTTACTTGACATCACTTGTTTTTAGCCGCATAACACACCTGAATCTCCGACAAACTGTTGGTGGTCAACTTGCATTATGGGTAATGTAGGCACCAGATTATGACAAGGAAGAAGAAAGCGTGGAATAGAAAAGATGATTACGGTATGAAACCTATACATTAGGGCTGCACAATATGTCGTTTTTTTTTTATCGTCACATAAACACATCGCAGAGAACACTCAGAGATGTTAGTTGAAATAAGATATGAGTAGAAAACTACACTTTAAAATGTAACAGTCACTTTATTTAGTGGGGCATTTTATATTTAACATTTTACATCACTGATTTGGTTTGTTTTTGGTCTAGAGCAGAGATCTTCAACAGGTGGTCCGGGGCCCCTAAGGGGTCATCAGAGTTACTGCAAGGGGGGCCTCCAAATTATTGTTCAATTCTTAAAAGTTTTTTCAGCACAGAATAATACTTTGCAAGTCTATAATGTGAGACAGGTGTGTCGGAGGGGGATAAGTAGGACGGGAGTTGCAAAGAAACTCCCGCACGCTGTCTAACTTAACTAAAAATAAATTCACTAGTAGGCAACGTTTGGGTACTAGACCTTCATCTGGCATATGGATGAAGGGAGTTCCTTTGATACTTTTGAAAGATTTCCAAACATTTAAATTTCTTGAATTTCTTAAATTTCATGAATCCAACATATTATTAGCAAATATAAATCAGCCTGTTTGTGTAAAAACACATTGATGATAGGCTTACTGGCCAATGCTGTAGGTTATCCTCCTCATTATCATCATCCACAGAAACAGGTCATCCTAAAGAGTCACTGTGTCCCATGTATGTATGTTTAATATTAAAACATGATTTATGAAACAACTTTTTATTATAGCTTAGTTTTCTATGCACTAAGAAAGGTATGTATAAAGGCTTTAGGCTTTTATTGTAAGCCCAGTTTAATATGCAACTTAATTTTATAAAATATGTAGTAGGGGGTCCCCGCTCCGTCTCTCTCTAGATAAGGTGTCCTTGGCTTAAAAAACGTTTAAGCCTCCTGGTCTAGAGGACAGAATTACAAAATTTTTAGATTGGAACCAGAACAATTGATAGTATGATAAAGTGGCTGCACATATAATTTACTAACTAAAACAGGATGTAGTGATGTGAGCTAAAATACTGTAAATGATCTGCATTCCAGCAAATAAAAGGGGGTCTTATATCTCAGAATAAAGTATTAAAACTACGTATTACCCTTCATCCTTTCCTCCCTCACTTTCTCCCTCTGTCCTCCAGGTATTTGACCTCCACTCGGGTCCAAAGCCGGTGGTGTTTGTCCTCCACTCCTTCCTGTCAGCCAAGCTCACCCGTATGGGCCTGCTGACGTGAAACAACCAACAGCAGCAGCGTGGACGAGAGGACGGGCCCAGGCACAGCGAGGAGGGGGAAAGACGCTCCCAAAATTATATGATACTGGGAGTTGATTTTTTCTTTTCTTTTCTTTTTTCACTCCATCTTCTCCATTCACAGCTGAAGCTGCAGGGAAGATTTAACCCGCGAGTCGTATTTCCGATTGTCTGAAATTTGTGCCTTCTCTTCCAACTTTCTCCTCGGCCTCTTGCAATCATTTGTAGTGCAAGGTCAGGTAAAAAGGATGTGGCACTTTGCTTGAAGTCATGCTGTGTTAATGGACAAAAAGCTATTAACAATCTCATTACATTCCATGTGATGAATGTCACTATGATTATATGATATGATGTAAAAAGATGCTAGGATGCTTTGATGTGCTTATGAGATGCAGTTCAAGCAAAGTGTTACTAAAATATATTAAGGAAAGGGAGGATTTTTAGACAATTAATACACAGCCAAGCACCGATTGGTTATTGTTACCCGTTTTTACTCTATGCCTATCATTCCATGACAGCCTTCCAATGTACTTTGGGCTCTTTTTAATGTATATTTGTTTGTCTTTGAGAAAGAAATGTGAGTGAAAGACGCTGTTTAAAAATCAGAATGCAGTTAACTGTGTGTGTGTGTGTGTGTGTGTGTGTGTGTGTGTGTGTGTGTGTGTGTGTGTGTGTGTGTGTGTGTGTGTGTGTGTGTGTGTGTGTGTGTGTGTGTGTGTGTGTGTGTGTGTCTATACTACACGCTTCTGTTAGCTTGGCAGTGTGCCTGCTGTCTGATATTAACCTTTTTAGCACATTATCCCAAACTACTGTTGTAATCAGGAGTGCCAACTGTGCCTTTTTACATGTAGTCAAAGACACTATTTGTAACGTTTCCTTTTTTATTTTTATTTCACACAACGAGAGAATTTGAAACTTTCGACATGTGCAAGCAATAGTATTACTCTTCTAGTGTAAACCGTGTTACTTTGTTTTATGTTTTTGTTGTTTTGTTTTAAGTGTGTATCTCATGACAGCATAACTTCCAGACATTGAACTCTGTATCAGATGATGATATATGACATGAGCATGTGTTACCTCCCCTCCTTGACCTACACTACCACGTCGTCTCCGTCTCACTGTCGCTATCATCTCATTTCCCTTTGCTTGAGATTACCGGTCTCTTGTTACCGTTCCTCCAGCAGCATTTCTCTGGCTAAGGATTGTTTAACAGGCTTGTTTCAAGGTGGGCTGCCACATGACAGAAGTACCATTGTATTTTAATAATCTGAACTGTAATGGTCGAATACATCTCACCTCCTATGAACCCCCGCAGTAGAAAGGTTACTATACACTTTATGTCCTTCAGCTTCTTGCAGGGCTGAAGAAATGCTTAGTCGACTAACCCTCATGATTAACTAACAAGATTTTGTCGACTAATCGATTAGTTGATTTTATCGAGTGTGCTTTGAGTGGTCGTTAAGACTAGAAAAAGCGCAATATATAACAGTCCATTTACCATGGTAGTCAGTAGAGCCTCTGTGATCTTTTGGGCCTCAAACAATGTAGCATTGTGTCCACTGACCATGCAACATAGGAGAACAAGATATCCTTTCTGTCCTCCGATCACGAATCCCAATGACCTTTATTCTATTTTGGACTCTGATGTCCTTGTGATTGTTTAACCCTCCGTTGTCTTTGTCTCACATTTAGCCCGTTTTCAAAGTTACTATGTGAGAAATATGTGTTTCTTTCAAGCACGTTGCCCAAAAATAACATAAAACCGCTCTGCGCCGGCCGTTCCATTGATTTCCTATGGGGGGGAGAGCGGTGGCGCCCAACTATGCGCTGCGCTACCACTGGCGTCGCGCACTGTTTGGATTTGCCGCTTTGCTCTGCGCTCAAAGTTCAAATTATTTCAACTTTGACCTAGTTGCCTCTGACCTTTTCTAAAGCTCAACCAATGAGATAACAGCATTTCGTTACCTAGCGGTGTGGAAAGAGTAAATCGCGTATTATATGTAGGCGGCTTAAATGGTTCTGTACAATGCTCTTCGCAAGTAAAATGTATGATCAGTTCAATACTTTCATAGAATTTTTTAGAATTTTCATTTAATTTTATAGCATGAGAAAAGAAAATGAAAAGGTTTCAAAATAGTATCCTGACTAACCTTTGACATATATACCAGTCTGTGATTATCCATCAACATACGTTCCTCTAATCTTAAATCAAAATAATTCATAATTTCAGCTTTTTTAACTCACACATTATGTAAAAATTCATATAAATGAGGTCTACCATGAATTCCAAAAATAAGTGTAAAACTAGTGGTAATAAGTTGGTGGTATAGTTAAAAAACGATCACTGAAAAGCGTGACAAAAACGAAAAAAGCAACACAAAAGTGTTAATTTTCAGATTTGAGACAGAATATGGAAACTTATTTTGGGTTTTTTGTGAATGTAAAAATATATACACTTATAGTTGCTAAAGCTATATAGCTCTTTTTCAGGCTATAGTTTTCTTTAAACATATTTTTATTGAGATTTTCATATTGCTTTTGAATATGAACATTTTAACCGATGAAATGAATACATTATCCCCCCAATCTGGCAGAAATAAATAAATAAGATCACAGCATTGCAGAAGTTACAGAAAGTTTCAAAAGAATCACAATATCGAAATCATGACTTTCAAAAAATTCTATGTAAGGACTACACAACTGAGCAAAGTTCTTATCTTTCTTTTTACAATATAGTCTCTCCAGTACTAGACAGGCCTTCAGGTCCTTTGTCCACGTTCCAGTAGTAGGTGTTTTCAGCTATACAGGGTTTCCGCTGGGTCGTAAAAAGTCTAAAAATTAGCTGAAGTATTGTGTTCTAGGTCTTAAATAATTTTAAACAGGTCTTTATTTTCCTACGTCCATGCACTACCTCTAAAGCTCATTTTCTTTAATTCCGTGGTGTTGTAGTTCTTTCTTTCGCTAGTCCAAATATAACTTTGCTGTATTACGACTACAAATGAGACCAACATTCAACTTAAATTGCAGCCAATCAGCTTTCGTGTTACTGGCGCGAGTCTTTTTCGGATCGTACCACAGACATAAAACAGATTTTATTCTTTGGGGAAGAGCAAGTTAAGCGATACTTGGCTTGAAAAAAACTGAATTTAGGGCTCAGTTGATGTTGTGATAAAGGTCTTAAATTTCATTCATAATGGTCTTAAAAAGTCTTAAATTTGACTTGGTGAAACCTGTAGAAACTCTGCTATAGTGAATAGGCTTTGTTAAAGGAGAGCAGCCTTCCCTTTGAACATCATGTGTTTGAGGTAAACATTTGGCCTGACAAAGTCTTGTTCCTGAGTTGCACTCCATCATCCTACTTTTTCGCCTACTTTTCATGTTATGTTAATCGTGATTCTCTAACTCACTGCACAGATCTGATTGTCTTATGTTGGTCAACCTTAAACAGGCTGCAGGCCGTCCCTCCTGGATCTTTATGCACTAACCTATCGAACCCCTTTAAATCTGTGAATGTACACCTCTCCTCTCCTTCCAGATGATTATTTCTCATCTCCTTTCTCTTTATGCTCTGAGATTGTGGCTGTCCTGTCTATGCAAAGCAATGCTTCGAAGAAGGGGTTATTTGAACCAAAGTTAATGTATGTGGCAGCTTGCGTCCAACACAATCATTGAACTGAAAAGTCACAACAGGATAAAGTGCTGCTGCAACAACCTGTCATATGCAAAGTATTTTAGACTTCCTTCCAAGATACTATACAATGTATGATAGCAATGTAATAATCTCAAATGTAAATACCTACAATAAAACTGTTACAAAGTAGACGGGTTGATGTGTGGCTGGTTTGTTATAAAGACAAGATTTACAATTAAATGTTATGTAGGCCTATTGACATTTTTCTCGTGCACACGTGTTTTTTATGTATATTTCTTGACTTTGTGTGTGTGTGTGTGTGTGTGTGTGTGTGTGTGTGTGTGTGTGTGTGTGTGTGTGTGTGTGTGTGTGTGTGTGTGTGTGTGTGTGTGTGTACTAGTGTTATAGCACCGATATGGCCGCTAGGTGGCGGCAACAGCACTTCCTTAAAGCATCTCCCACTTTACCATTCGTCAAGTTATTTAGCCGAAAAATGGGAATTTTATTTAGCGAAGATCCTATCCTTTAAATATATTCTTGATTAGCTTCGTGAGTATTTGTATTCTGTCATTTTTAGGTCAAACGCTTGTGTTTTATTTTTTAAATTTTTAACCGGAACCTATTGTTGTTGGTTTTGTTGGGTCGAGGCAGAGCTGTCATACTAAGCTAGCTAGCTAACGTACTAGCCATTGTTTTGTCATGTCAAGAACAGTCGGTCCCCTCACAACACAGGGCTGGTAACGAGTTCATATCTTCACATATCCGCCTGTGGGTCAGAGGATAGAAGTCTGGGTGGAGAGCACAAGAGTGAGATGAAATGACAACGTCAACATTACAGGTAACGTTAGGCTACTACTAGCTAGCTAGCTAACGTTACCGTTAGTCTTGCTACAGCAGCTTGAATGCGAGCTAACTGGCTAGCAGAACAGCTGACGCTAAGCCCGCTGATGTTGTGAGCAAACCAGCCTGCAAACACATTTCATTGTCGTGAAAATAACATTAGAGTCAACAAGGTCTAACGTTACTGTACCAGCTAACTACATACTATACAAACCATCATTTTAACTAACTGGTGTAGGTTATGAATGTGTGGATTGCTAACGTTAGCCTCTGCTGGATAATGTTTATAATGGTAACGTTAGCAGATGAGATGGGCTGTAGCTACTGCTCGCAGACAGTTAACATGACAAACTAATAGTTTCTACGTTTTGGAACATTTTAGTCTGGTAATTGCCTTAAGAAATAGCCCAGTGAATGGTGTTGTAGACTCAGAGAAACTATTAGTATTTCATCGTATAACATGTCATGCTAGTCGTATAACTTGTGCTTTGTTTTGGTTGTGCTCCAGTGTTGATATGCAGATCACTAACGTGTAACGGTACACTCCCTGCCTTTGTGTCTGTGTCTCCACCCCAAGCCATCTAAAATCCGTCCTCTGATTGTATTTCTCTCCATCTGTTGCAGAAAGCGATTGATCTTGTGACCAAAGCCACAGAGGAAGACAAGGCAAAGAATTATGAGGAGGCCTTGCGACTGTACCAGCATGCTGTGGAATATTTCCTACATGCTATCAAATGTGAGTACTGTCTGCAGCCGGACAGGTTGTTGGATGAGTTTTACACTCTTATTTTTGTACAAACATTGGTGGGTTTCATTTACATTGTTGTTTTTCCTTTTTAGATGAGGCCCACAGCGACAAGGCAAAGGAGAGTATACGAGCAAAGTGTATGCAGTACCTGGACCGAGCGGAAAAACTTAAAGACTATCTGAAAAATAAAGACAAACAGGGCAAGAAGCCTGTCAAGGAAGCCCAGAGCAATGACAAGTATGCTGTCTATCTTCTGCCCTCTCAGGAAACATGTTCAACTCTGTGGGCTTTACTGTATTTGTGTCAACCTCTGTGTTTGTGTCCGGTCTAGGAGTGATAGTGACAGCGAGGGTGAAAATCCAGAGAAGAAGAAACTGCAGGAGCAACTTATGGGTGAGTGTGTGGGTGCAAATAGTCCTCACAGGGGAATTAAGCCGGTTGATATGATGATCAGTGTGTCATTGATAGTGCCTTAATTGGACCAAAAAAAAGGGTCAGTACCCTATTTCAGCAGTTAAGTGACATGATCATCGCATGTGTCTCGGATATATTTATATTCATAGGTATATCTTGTAGGGGTGACCCCGAATATTTGACTATTCGACAATTTGATCTAAGGAGCCTGTATCGACTGCCACTCTCACAGTCAAATCTTCGTAGTGTCTGAAATGTGGTTATGAAACAAAGGATCGTTCCATTCAGGCTATATGGAGGGTGCTGAATGTCTGATTTTAGAATTGCTATCAGCCTATTAATAATACTGTTAATAACAATTAGAGGTAAGGGTAATGGACAAAAATCAGAAGTGCCAGTACTTAGTACTGGTTGGTACTGGCCCATTTCAGGCACTGATCATTGAATAACCCACAATGCTTCTTTATGACAAGATCTTCACCTGATGTAATTGTAAGGACAAATTCTGATAGTTTCAGATTTTTATTTTTAAGTAGTAGTCTGGGGTTCAGTGGGGTTATGAGTGAGTGTTGTTTGTGCCAGGGCTACAATCACCTTTTAAAGTGTTTCTCCTGTTTGCATTGGCAATCTTAATCACGCTCTGTCTGTGTGTCCAGGTGCCATTGTAATGGAGAAGCCCAATGTCAGGTGGAACGATGTGGCTGGACTGGAGGGAGCTAAGGAAGCTCTGAAGGAAGCTGTCATCCTGCCCATCAAATTCCCTCACCTCTTTACAGGTACTGTGGGATGTTCCTGCTCTAAATCTGTTCACACCTACTAATTATCATACACTGAAACCAAATGGTTAACCCTCATGTTGTCCTCGGGTCAAATTTGACCCATTTTCAAAGCTTCTATATCACAAATTTGTGTTTCTTTTAACCAAATTGCCCCAAAATAACATGGATGGTTCCATAAGACGTTCTTCACAAAGTAAATTAAAAACGATCAGATCTCTATCTGCATAGAATTGTGGGTGTTGTATTCATGTTTATATCCTGACTAAACTTTGACAAATGTGTGATTGTCCATTACTTTCATTCCTCTGATCTTAACTATTAGTCAAAATCATTCATGATTTCAGCTTTTTTTCTTATACAAAAATTTCATATAAATGAGGTTTATTGACCATGAATTCCCCAAAATAAGTGTAATAAATAGGTCTAGTGGTGAATATAATGGAAAAAAGTGCCAAAAACTTTGAAATAAGAGACAAAAACGTAAAAAAAAGAAAAGAAAGCATAACGTGGGGGAAAAGCAACAAAACATAAAAACAGTGTCTAAAAGAGTGTTAATTTTGACCCGGGAGGACAACACAAGGGTTAAAACGATGTAAAACTGAGTTTCTCCAAAATGAAACATGCAAGAACATCACTTTAAATATTGTGGTTACCAGAGATGTGCTGATAAGTTTCTTGGAAATAAATAATTACGACCAAGGCCGGTGGAATTTCTTTTCGGTACAGTATATATTATTCTGCAGCCCAATACATCGGGCAGTCAGGGAAATGCATCTGTGAGAAGGAGGCTTAGTAGAAAATCCAGACACACCCAGGCTATTCTTTCACGATACATGATTCGCGATTTTCATGTATTGTGATTCTAGAAGTATTTTGATTCGATAGTAGTGGGATTTTCTTTTCCTTCTTTCACAAAAACAAAAGTTGAATAATAATTCTAGAGACAATATATCATGAGACATTTCTAAAAATGGATTGTTTTCTAAGACGAATGCACATCAGTCAGTCGGTCTGACATTTATTTACTTTTTAAAGAAGAACATAACCGGTACAACAGTGTATGTGTGATGTTTTGAAATGACTGTCAAATAGTATTTTAGCATCACACCCTGTTGGATAGTACCCTGACAATTTGCATCGTAGTATTTCATCCTGTGACCAACATTACTTCTGGTCTATGTGTTCTCAGGCAAGCGGACTCCGTGGAGAGGCATCCTGCTGTTTGGACCCCCAGGGACCGGGAAGTCCTACCTGGCTAAGGCCGTGGCCACCGAGGCCAATAACTCCACCTTCTTCTCTGTCTCCTCCTCAGACCTCATGTCCAAGTGGCTGGGAGAGAGCGAGAAGTAAGTCTCTTCTGTTGTCTGAAGCTGTACTCTACACAGGGAAAGACAAGTTTATTGTAGTTAGGGCTGGACAATATATCGATATAAATCCATATTGTGATATGAGACTACAGTGCCTGACAAAAGTCTTGTCGCTTATCTAAGTTGTAGGAACAACAAATAATAACTTGACTTGTAGTTGATCAATTGGAATCAGAAATGGCTTATATGAAAGGCAAAGGCTTCTGGATTATGGTTATTATACCAACATAAACTCTTGTATAATTCATTGAGTTTTATAATTGAATTAGGACAGAAAGGTCGGATTTGGCTTGGATAAAAGTCTTGTCGCATACAAAAATGCAGTAATGTACGGTAGAAATTATACTTTATTTTGAATACACAAACATGCTACAATAACATCAGAGCGTACGTAAAGTCATGGTGCCTTGGGAAAAAGAAAATGAGCTCGGAGGACTACATCCATACGTCTCGGCAATGACTCAAATAACTTATTGATGAAGTCATCTGGAATAGCAAAGAAAGCGGTCTTGCAGGACTCCCAGAGTTCATCAAGATTCTTTGGTTTAATCTTCCAAGCCTCCTCCTTCATCTTAGCCCAGATATCTCAATAATGTTCATGTCTGGTGACTGGGCTGGCCAATCCTGGAGCACCTTGACCTTCTTCGCTTTCAGGAACTTTGATGTGGAGGCTGAAGTATGACAAGGAGCGCCATCCTGCTGAAGAATTTGCCCTCTCTTGTGGTTTGGCTGTTGATGTTGCCATCCACTCTGCAGATCTCTCGCACACCCCCATACTGGATGTAACCCCAAACCATGATTTCTCCTCCACCAAAACTTGACTGTTTTCTGGGTGAATCTTGGGTCCGTGCAGGTTCCGACAGGTCTTCTGCAGTATTTGCGGCAATTGGGATGCAGTTCAGTGGATGATTCATCAGAAAAATCAACCTTCTGCCACTTTTCCACTGTCCGTCCTTTCACCAAGCTGTGGGCCTGTGCAAATGCAACACAATTTTTTAGGTGTCTTCTATTTAAAGTTTGTGAGCACTAATTTGGCCATGGAGACCACTGCGTGAGAGAATTCGACAAACTGTTCTTATAGATACAGTGCTTTCTGGTGGCCAGCCCAGAAAAAGGCCTGGCCCTGGACTGTCAGCAACAAACAGTCCTCTCGAACAGTTGTCTTACGGGGTCTGCCTGACCTGGGCTTGTGATGAACTTCACCAGTTTCTTCAAATCTTTTTCTTATCCTCTCCACTTGACGTTTGGATACATTGAAGATGTCTGCCACCTCAGCAGCAGACTGGGTCTTCAGGCTCTTGCTGATCAGCACTTTGGTCTGTGGTTGAATCTTTGGCATATTGTGAGAGGTCAGGTCACATGAAGGTCTGGTGTGTTGGAGTTCTTTTTATACACACCCGGGAATGTGTTAATTACAGTATTTGTCACAAGTGAAGCTCTAATCTGTGATTGGTTGAATCATTTAAAGACACGACAAGACTTTTATCCAAGCCAAATCTGACCTTCCTGTCCTAATTCAATTATAAAACTCAATGAATGATACAAGACTTTATTTTGGTATAATAAGCATAATCCAGAAGCCTTTGCCTTTCATATAAGCCATTTCTGATTCCAATTGATCAACTACAAGTCAAGTTATTATTTGTTGTTCCTACAACTTAGATAAGCGACAAGACTTGTCAGGCACTGTAGATATCATCTTAGATTTTGGATATCGTAATATCCTAATATGACATAAGTGTTGTCTTTTACTGGTTTTACAGGCTGCATTAGTACAGAAATCTTATAAAGTGATTTTATTTTTTTTTTTTTTTTTTTTTTTTTTTTTTTTTTTTTTTTTTTTTTTTTTTTTTTTTTTTTTTTCTTTTTTTTTTTTTTTTTTTTCAACCCTACATATTGTTGCAATACTCAGTCCTTCCAGAAAAACGAGTTTTTTTGTGATTGTTGCGGGCAAAAATCCTTGATTGTGCGGCACGTTTTCTTAAAAAATGCGATGGAATATGTGGGATATTTATGCAATTTTATGCGATGAAATTGCGGGAACTTGCAAAAAATGCGGGAACTTGCAAAAACTGCGGTTTGATGAAAAAGTGATTCCCCCAACACCCTGCTTTTTTAAAACTTAATTTCCAAAAATAGTTTACAGATATTAAGTCATTGCAATAAGTAAACAAATAAGATACAAAAATATATACAAATAATATAATATTAAAGTAAAAGTAATAGTCTAAACAAAGGGAAATAAAAGATACAAAAGAGACAGACTTTTAAAAATCGTTAATAATATAGACAGCAGGAGCACTTAAAGAAATGTGAGTAGACATCAGATATTAAGATAGCTTTCTTATTGGATACCAACTTAAGAGACTCAAAGTACAACATGTCAAATTCAACCTCCAACACCTGCTTTTAGATGATGTTCACGTCGCGTAATTACGTCACTTCATAATGTTCCCATGGCAACAGGGGAAAATGGATGCTCTTGTGTGAAGTAAACGCAACATTTTTTCAACTTTCTGCTAAGATATATGTGACTTTTTTGCAACGAAAACGCAGGGATTATGAAATCATGCAAGTACCGCATATTTTGCGTGGAAATCGACAATTTATGCGGCGAAAGTGAGGCATATTTGAAAAAATGCGGCCTCCGCATGAATATGCGGACTTTGGCTGATTATGCATTGAATTGTGCGATCGCATAATCACGTTTTTCTGGAGGGACTGAATATTACTACTATTTACTCTGCTGTAGTCTGGAAAAGACACCAGAGCCTCCAGGCAAGACAACAGCTTCTTCCCCGGAGCTGTCAGATTCCTTAACCCCCTGCTGCACCCAAGCTCAACATAACGAGCACAGCCCTCCCCAAAATCCTATATGTACTGAACTGCACTGTATATAGATGGATGACAATAAAGTCTCTCTTATGTCTCATCTTATATCAGAGGCTAGAGGGCGTATACATTTTTTTTTTTTTTTACTTTTCAAACACACTGTAATGACGGACTATTAAATGCTTACAACTCCCAGTAAATCCATTTCCAAACCAGACTCTCGGGCAGTTTCTCAGTCTTTGTCAGGGACATTTTGCTTGTTGTCACTTATATGGAACGTGCCTCCTTTTAATATTGCTGTCCATGTGTGTCTCTCATTTTTCCATCTCTCCCTGTGTCTCCCAGGCTGGTGAAGAACTTATTTGACCTGGCTCGCCAGCACAAACCCTCAATCATCTTCATCGATGAGGTGGACTCGCTGTGCGGCTCCAGGAACGAGAACGAGAGTGAGGCCGCCCGCCGCATCAAGACCGAGTTCTTGGTCCAGATGCAGGGTGAGCCAAATGAGATGGGGCATGAGAACAATAAGCCTGAAACAACATGATTCTGCACAGTGAAGAATATGCAGTATTTAATAATACGTATTGTATGTAATGTACAAGGGACAATAGAATACTACAAAGTAATCTTAAATATGTAAATGCGTAACCCTGCATGGACACTGGAGCAGAAAGTTCTTCTATAGAGCTGACTGAAGCTCTCTGGGTTTCTAGGTGTGGGAAACAACAACGATGGCATTCTGGTGCTGGGGGCCACCAACATCCCCTGGGTGCTCGACGCCGCCATCCGCAGAAGGTCAGAGCTCGTCTCAGTACTCCTCCATTAAATCATCGGTCATCGGTGTGCAATCATGCAGAACAAAATGTGCAAAAACACTTATTTATGATCCATTCAACCTCAATACCCAATGGAAAATAATCTCAAAATGAAATAGCACAACGTGGTGTCTGACTGACATCTCCTCGTGGATGTCCGCACACCATCTGAAACTCAACCTTGACAAGACTGAGCTCCTTCTCCTTCCAGGGAAGGGCTCTCCTACCCAAGACCTGACTATAACAATTGACAACTCTGTGGTAGTCCCCACCCAGACTGCTAGAAACCTGGGTGTGACACTTGACGACCAACTCTCCTTCTCTGCTAACATCGCTGCAACCACCCGATCGTGTAGATACATGCTGCATAACATCAGAAGGATATGTCCCCTTCTAACGCAGAAGGCGGCTCAGGTTCTGGTTCAGGCTCTAGTCATCTCACGTCTAGACTACTGCAACTCCCTCCTGATTGGCCTGCCTGCATGTGCCATCCGACCCTGCAGCTCATTCAGAACGCAGCAGCTCGACTTGTCTTCAACCTCCCCAAGTTCTCTCACACCACACCGCTCCAGTGTCAGCTAAATGACATGTAATGTAATGTAATGTCATGTAATGTAATGTCATAAAACAGAGCTTTCAAGAAGGGGAGCGGAGTTGACTTTGCGGCGAAAACACTCGTTTGTTCTTCAGGAGTGTTTTAACCACAATCTTTTTCCTAAACTTAAAGGTGCTCGAAGCAATGTTGGGTGACGGCCCTTCTTTTTGACGTTCGAAGTATTTTCAAACAAAGCGAGGCTAGCTCGCCCCTCCCTCCTCCTCATCCCATCCCCTCTCCCTCCCTTCCGTGCTTCCGTGAACTAACCCCCAAATCCTTCTTGTCGATTATTGGCTGGAACACTGTTTGTTATGTTTGGTGGGGCAGGTTGGGGCAGTTTGTTTTTGTTGGCGTTTGTGGAGCCTGGGCTGTCTACAGAGACCGTGTTTTTTAATTTTTTACAGTGTGTCCAGGGGACAGGCAGCTAGCAGATAGTGAGGAGATGTTTGCTGTATGTGACAAAAAATGTTGTAGCCTAAAAAACGCGTTACATCACTTAGAGCACCCTTTAATGAGTCGTTTAGGTGCCTAAACTTAACTGTCATCTCCGCATGACGCTCACTTTTTCTGGCTAAACTCCACTACCACGGCCCCTGACAGGACGGTCATCTGGCGGTGCCTGTACCCGGCTCTCTGTCACCGGTTGGTGGCTAAACAACTGCTGCTGGTAGTCGCCGTCCTGGAGCTCTGTAGCGGCTAAATACAACCAGCAACTGCTGCTCAGATTTCATCGTTGTATGGCACTATGTGTTTACATTACAGCGCTTTACTTAGTTTAAAATACTTCTATTTTAGGTATGTAATATATGGTCTATTGGTGAAGAAGCATTGATAACTTTGAGTGGGGGGATACATTCGCACTGGAGATAAAAATAATTGAGCAGAGCGAGGGATATGTAGACATAAGAAAGGGGGAAATCCACTATGGCTTAATACACAAGAGGGCCAACCCAAAATATGACCGTTGTATTGTTTTCATCAATCTTGCTGCTTTGCTCAGCACAATTGTAAAATACTGTCCTGCATTTTAATATTCTTCCCTCTTTTATAGTTTCTAAAATTCAGTTCCAGGCGGCTTTCACAAGCTCTGTAAAGTCTTATAAGTGTGTGAAACCTGCAAGCACGCCGTTTGTTATCGACGTTTTGAATGATTGAATGGATCTCGTCCTCTGTGGTGTGTCAGATTTGAGAAGCGTATCTACATCCCTCTGCCGGAGGAGCCAGCTCGGGCTCAGATGTTTCGTCTTCATCTGGGCAACACGCCACGTAGCCTGAGCGAGGCTGACCTGCGGCAGCTCGCCCACAAAACGGACGGCTACTCCGGCGCCGACATCAGTATCATCGTCCGGACCGCTCTCATGCAGCCTGTTAGGAAGGTCCAGTCTGCCACCCACTTCAAAAAGGTGACCTCACTAGAAATCCAGGGGGAAATAAAACATGTTAAAGTGTATTCCTATGTTTTTGTGTCTAAGTGACTGATGGGAACAATAATCTTAGACATTGGTTCAGTATTTAGCAAGACGGCTGCAGTCTGCAGCGGCAAAACAAGCTGCAATGTAACGTTTAACGGGCAATTGCGCACCTTCAGTTTCCGTCCACAAAAAGTTCTGTTTTTTCCGCTGACAGACTCGGATTAATATTTCTGGAAATGTGTGACAACATTTAATTATAGAGATAGACCTTATTAGTTAGAGTAAGAACCTTTTAGTTTAACATGAAACAGCCCCAAAATCACCACTATCAACAAATCACCAGACTCCATGTAAATAATTAGGACTTTTATCATGGTCAAACACACTTCATTCAAAGTGGACAAAAACTAAATAAAACTACCAAAAGCCGTCTTGGTTCATCTTTCCACTGTTCCAACAATCACCACTCTGGTTTGGTTGAAATAAACCCTTAATTCACCCATTTACATGTGGAGATATGCTGGCTCTATACACGCTAAACGTCCTGATTATTTACATGGAGTCTGGTGGAGATATGCTGGCTCTATACACGCTAAAAGTCCTGATTATTTACATGGAGTCTGGTGGAGATATGCTGGCTCTATACACGCTAAAAGTCCTGATTATTTACATGGAGTCTGGTGGAGTTTGGTGATGGTGATTTCGGGGCTGTTTCATGTTAAACTAAAAGGATCTTACTCTTTAACTAAAAGGACTATCTCTGTAGGGATCCTTTTTATAATGTTGTCAGACACTAAGAATAATAATCTGAGTCTGTCAGCAGCAAACGCAGAACTTTTAGATAGGTAGAAAAATTGTGGATGATGGTTCACGGCTGCCGGTTACAGTGTTCTGGCTCAATACTGGACCGATTTCAAAGATTTTTGTCACTAGACACCATGACAATGTCAAATCCCTGTAGTAGTTTAAAATGTACACCGAGCTTGTACACTGAGCTTGTTTTTTCTTGTTCTTCCTCCTGCAGGTTCGTGGTCCATCCCGAAGCAACAACCAGTTGATGGTGGACGACCTCTTGACTCCGTGTTCCCCTGGTGACCCTGGAGCCATAGAGATGACTTGGATGGATGTGCCGACTGATAAGCTACTGGAGCCCATAGTCTGCATGGTGAGATACACACATATTAATGTGGTCTGTGGTTTATGCTATATACCTGTCCCTATACAAATAAACATTAGAAAATAATGTTGGTTGATAATTATTAGCCAACATTATTTCCGTTAATCCAGACTAGATCCACAGTAACAGAAAAGCTGTAACCTGTCCAATGAGTAAATGTCTGGTAAACGCGGACACTGGATGGTGGAGAAATTTGAATATTAAAAAACCAACCAATGTGAACCAAAGGTGACTTGTATTTCGTATGCTTTGCAGTCGGACATGCTGCGCTCTCTGTCCACCACCCGTCCCACAGTCAACACTGAAGATCTCCTGAAAGTCAAGAAGTTCACAGACGACTTTGGGATGGAGGGCTGAGAGACGAGAAGGATCAGACTACTGCTCCCAACAACACTCATGACCCCCACCACCACAACTACTGCTGTACCATCCTGTAGGCTTTCTTCTCTCAGCTCACGTCTTGCTTCTACTCATCCAAGGAGGAAGTTGACCAAATGCTACAATAGAAAATCTTGGTGTGATTTGGTAGTTGGACAATAGAGCCCATGCCTTTCTCCCATTTCCAGACAATGTTCCATTACAAAGTAGCCACTACAGTGTATTCACTTCGACAACTTTTTTATCTAACCTGCATTGACGTGAGGAGAGTAGTGTTTGTCCCTCTCTGAGCCGATTCTATCTGACTGAAGGACTGTACTTTTTTTTTTTTTTTTGCCTGTGTGCACTTTGCTTTGAAGGACAGTGACATTTGAAGAAGATAGTTCTCCTGCCAGGCATGCAAGTGTGTGAATGTATCTAAGTGTTTTTATGAAAATTGTGTGTCTTAATGTTAATGTCTATAAGTTGAGAGTTAAATTAATGAATCATCACTGCCTCAGTGTTCCTCTACAGCTCTTTGTGTGTCAGCATCAGGCCTGTTTCTCTGTGCTCGCAGCAGTCTGAGTGAGGCATTTATCTTCCATATTTACAGTCAAGAGATGTGCTTGATTGAGAGCCAAACACCACATTTCTTCAATCCAAAAAAACTTGAAAAATATGTATTTCAGTCATATCCTGTGATCTTCCTCAGCAGATGTTTGCTCACTTGTCATGGTATAGTAAATGTTCCGTTGTTTCTGTCAGGACTTCTCATCCATGTTAGCTTGAAATGTGAGCTTAAAGTTCACACTTGACCATGGAAACAGCCATTGTCTGGAGCTTTCGATTATATCGCATGATCTTCATCATCGCAGTTATATACTGTATGTATATAACTTGGTTTTATGTGATATGATCGAACGCTCATACACCGTTTTCTCAAATGCTGTTTCTAAGTTCAAGAATGAACTTTGAACCTTGGCTCCAGTTGCTCTATTTAAATCAGCGCAAATTATTTTCTGCACTCCATTTCCCAGAACACACCTGTCTGAGTGTGATCCGTACTGTGACGTCTTCCCTCTTGGTTTTATTGCAGTTTATGTTGCAGTCTGTTCTGCAGTAATTTGGGCAATGCTGAGCATAAATACTCTTCCTGTTAAAGAAAATCAATCAAGCACATCTCTTTAAATTTTAACATTTTGATTTGGTTTTGTTTGCCCTTCCATAAACTGTTCAAGTGTTACAGAACACTATTTATACAACTTGACTGACTATAATAGTGATACAGTATGTTTACACTTAATTTATTTCGTTGATGTTTTATGAGTGAGCTCAGTAGAAGTACTTTTCTTCTGGGAGGCAAATATACACACCAAGTTCTACTCTGAGGCAGACACCACCATATTGTTTCATGTCTGTTCAGGGCTGGCGTTTTCGTTCTCAAACCTAAATAGTATCTGTTCTGTTGTCAGCTCAGACAACAAGGAATGCTAACCCTGCTGGCTATCAAGAAGTGGGACCACACTGTTAAGTCTCTGTGAGCTTTCTATCACAGCAGAACCACAGGCTGGTCTGCTGACTCAGTGATGGGACTAGATGGGTGATAGCCCAGTGCTAGTATCGCTGTGCGGGTTGTGGACATACATGTTGGTTCAGTTGGAGTTTATTTATTAACGTCTCTGTAAGGGGACTTAACCTGCTGCTGGCCATGTAACCATTACTACTAATTTAACCTGCATTAATAAAAACTGACATTTCAAATGAAAAAAAAGGCAGTTTCTGGTTTGACATTTTTATTATGTTCAGTAGCTCATGGTTTAAACACATTTAGAGGCTCTATGGTAGCATTTACAGTATCTATCACAGTCAAGTAAATATCAGTCTGAGACAATCAGTCCCATGTTCTCTACCCATTTATTGACAGCCAGGTGTCAAACACAAGCGGACCAGGTAACACCACTTTCAGAGATTTCTACAAATGAAGCCACTGTTCGTGTTTTAGGCATTCAAGCTGAGGCTCTTATAGACCCAATCACAATGTTTGTTTAAAATAATTTGTGGGTAGAAAACCCTGTGTCCCACACGTACAACTTAACGTCTCTGAACAAACGGGGACGAGGAATAACTGGATATACTCTTTATTATAAATTATTGTAAAATGCATGTTTGATGCATTTATATGTCAACACCTAACATACCTGTTGGACCACAGACAAAAAAAACAAAATAAGACACCACCCAAACTAGCAGTCAGTCCGACCGGCGGTGACATGTTGCTGTTCCTAACATTAGATTTGGTTATTTCACATCAAGGACATAAAGCTGGCCGACCCAGTGTAACTGTGGGCAGACCTCAAGCAAGTTGGTTCAGTTCCTACTTGTCATGTCTTTTCAGTTTTATAATTTCGATCTTCAGATCCAGACTGATACCAGAATAGCAGTTAGAATAGACAAATGCTCAACCCTAAAGACAAAATCCCTCAGCATATTTGTCAAGGCCACTTTGTCCTCATTACTTTTACATGTCATGTGCAGACCTTGGCAGCAATACGAATATTAAAAAATCTAACCAACAGGAGATTTCTACTGAACCTATAAAGAGCACACAGTGCTGCAAGACAATCTGGGTCTAAGTTAGAGAATGTGTGCTTACAGTTACTATGATCTCTGTGGCATTATACTGAACACTGCAGAGTTCTGTGTAGTCTCACATTGCCAGGCCTTCCTCCACAGCGCTGCGAAGGAAGGTCTGGCTAGTCCACACAGCATCCTGGATGGGAGAAAAACATGCTCTGGTTTATTGGCATTTCTTCACACCAATCACAATCGTCTTGGGCAGCGCTAAGCCCCGGACAGAGCCACGGTGCCTCTGCTAAATAGTCTCAGGAAGGAACTTGTTTTGGTGGAACATGTGTACATTCAAAAGTAGTTTTAGTCGTGCAACAGAAAACTCAGATTGGACAGATAGTCTAGCTAGCTGTCTGGATTTACCCTGCAGAGATCTGAGGAGCAGTTAACCATAGTCCTCACAAATCCACCAGAGGTTAAAATTACAACACAAAGAAAGAGGAAGGGGACGAGCATCCGGCAGAATTTCAGGCGGCACCTGAACAATCCCGGAAGTGGAACGTTGTAGATATAGACTAGTAGTTCTGTGTCCATTCCTAAGAATGTCACCACCTCAGGGTGGTCTTTGAGTCCAATGTCTCATCATCACACTTTGCTCCGCTTGGAGTGGCTCTCCGCTGGAGGAGCAGCCCGCTTGTTGCGGTGGTGGGGGAAGGTTGGCATCAGGTCTGGTTCACAGGCTGCACGGAGGAGCAGAGGGACAAAATGAATGACTGACATGTAGATCACATGGCAAGGATCACAGCGGATACATATTCCAAAACGCTTTCACTCACGTAGTGGTTTCTCTTTGAAGTAGGAACTCTCCAAACTATCTTTGGCTGTAGCTCTGGATCAGGGAAACAGACAATAATCAAAGTTATGGGTGGCTCTTGCGAATTTAACATATCTGACGAAGACTTGTTACTACTTTACCCTGTGGGCCAACAGTTGTGAAAAGTAACACTGAATTTAAATTCACTTTGTGTTTTGATTTCCTGATAAATAAACCAAATACTGTTAAAGCCTCAGAATCCACAGAAATAATGCAATTATTTTTTATTATTGTAAATTAATTTTGAGCGTCAAAGACGCCTGCATTCTGATACATTTCTAGGCACCAACTTATGGTGAAATGTCTTCATTTATGTCAAGGAAAACAAAAAATGGTGGCAGGTTATAGTTCACAATATAAAAATGTAATATGTAATGCCATATATAAAATATGTAATGCCATGAGGGGGCTTTGGCATCCGGGACCTGGGCCCGGGTCTGACAATTTACCCCAAAGTCCAGTTCCTTTAATTAATAGAAACAAGGCTTGACGGTAACTGGTTTCCCCAAGGAGCAACGTTTTGCTCCTCAGCTAAAAAATGTAGGAGTGACTTACATAAGGTAACTGTTATTACTGCTGTAGCTCATTTGTACAATAACACAATTGGGTTATGAATACAAAACGTTAGGAAGTGTAATGTTTTCCATTTTGACCCTTGTGATTTTCCTGTGGCGCTGGCTAAAAACCTCTTTGGGGGGGTGCCGAAGCTTTCTCTATGCAGGAAAACGCCTACAAGTACAATACAATATATATTATACAAAAGCATAATGGACAAAAGCATGAAAGTACTTTTACTTGTGTTTACGTGTATGTGTGTGTACCTGCGCTGTGGGTTGTACATGAAGAGCAGGTTGAGCAGTCTGTGTCCGGCTTCAGACAGCCAGGTGAATTTGTTCTTCAGGTTGTTGTACGGCTGCTTCCTCAGACTGTACTGACCGATGAGGGGCAGCAGAGAAAAGCCCTGGGACACACACACACACACACACACACACACACACACACACACACACACACACACACACACACACACACACACACACACACACACACACACACAACACACACACACACACACACACACACACACACACACACACACACACACACACACACACACTTAACATCATCAGACATGACAGAGAGTTTAGTTAATGCTGTAGACGTACATATTGAGAGCTGAACTCTCACCGGCCAGATGTTTTCATTGGGTGTACCCAGCAGCTGGACTATCAGGTCCACCTGCTGGATCTCAGAGGTCCCGGGCAGCAGAGGCTTGTGAGCCAGCAGCTCAGCCAGGATACAGCCCACGGCCCTGCAACAACAACCGTACGCCAAGTTCAGTGTCGGCAACCATTCTTCTTCTTTTCCCCATTGTGGGAGAAAGTCTAAAAAATATCTCTGATTGTGATTAGGCGTAAGAAAAATAGAGGCTAAATGCAGATAATTAAATTATAATTCTCCCCTTAAAAATAATTTCCTTCTTATTGCCAATTTATGCTTCTGTGTTAAATAGATGACGTGGCTACGTAAGTAGCTACGTAGAGATACCGACCCTACACCAGACCCTACACGTGGCTCGGCTGTGGCTTGGTAGCATTGCACCCCCACCCCCGACTCATTTCCTGGTTCTCCTTCTCCATCAACAACATGAGATTAAGGAGAGGGTTAACTTCTCCTGGTCCAGATCTCCCACCGTGGTCAGAAAGAACAGGGGAGACTCTGGTTCTCTCACTATGATCGCTACTCAATGATTTGATTTGCGTATATTTTATTTTATTTTTTATGGTTTCTTAACCTGGAAAATATATTGTAGTTTCAGTTTAATTTGAGTTTTTCTTGAAGGTTTTAGTTGTTATTTAGTTTCAGTTCACTGCTTATTTCCGTTCCTAGTTTACTATAATAACCCTGATTAATGCCGGAGGTTGGAGCCTTACCACATGTCCAGAGCTGTAGTCTGGGTCTTGGTCCCTAGGAGCAGCTCTGGAGCTCTGTACCTGCAAACAGATGGGGGGGGGGGGGACCTGGTCAGACTGAGGTGACGGAGCTAATAAAGGATTACCGACCGATTAAAGGAGGATGTTCACTGAGTCTGCACAAGCACAACGTCAGCAGCACAGAGGTCGTCTGTAGTGCACAATCCACTCCTCCACACAATCAGGCCCGGCAGACACTCACCACAGTGTGACCACTCGGGGCGTCATGGGCTGCTGGGGGATGCCGTACATCCGGGCCAACCCAAAATCAGCTGGACACAGCAGAGACAAAAACAAGATCCTTACAAGTGATACACATTTTCATTATCAAGTAATCTGTTGATAACTTTTTTAGAATTAATCGATTAATCGCTCAATAAATGTTAGACAATTAGGAAGTAGGAAATTACCATCCAAATTTCCCAGAGCCCAGATGACATTACAAAAGCTTTCAGAAGAAGAATAAAATCCGTTTCATGTCTGTGGTACGATCTGAAAGAGACTCGCACCAATAACACGGAAGCTGATTGGCCGCAATGTAAGTTGCGTGCTGGTCTCATCTGTAGTCGTACAACAGTGAAATGATCTACCTCTAATGCTCAAAAATGAGCATTAGAGGTAGAGTTGCATGGCGTAAGAAAATTAAAACCCTCATGCCCTCCTCGGCCATTTTTCTCAAGTTTTTTTTTTCATTTTGTGATCATTTTTGCTGCGTTACTGCTTATGGCATGACATTTTGTAGGAAACTTTCTTTTCAGTCAAATTTTTTAAATCCAGTGTTTTTTACTCTTACATGTCTTTTATACTTAAATGATTCATTTTGTACCCTCTGGACACCTTCGAGGCAAAAATGTCCACACACAAAAACTGTTATTAAATCATCATATATCAATATTTTTTTCTGCTTTTTTTTTTTTCATAAATCACTTAAACAACTTCTAACCTAATCAAAACCACCAAACATTCAATCATTTTCAGGATTTTAACCCTTTAAATGCCAGTTTATGTATTTGAAGTATGTCATTTATAAAAAAATATATATATATTTTTTCCATATAATGAATAATATGTAGATGGGGCTTTGGTGGTGATTAGAGGCTTGGATATGTCAAAGATAAGCAACAAAACTGATTTGATTGCATTAGTATTTTTTATGTAGTTCCAGATACTCCCTCTGGACACCTTCGAGGCAAAAATGGCCCCATTGACTTCCATTATAACCACATGTTTTGATCTCACTGCCTTTACAGTATAAAACCATGCATTCTGTAATGTCAGCATTTCATTTGGAAATGGCTTCTTTTGAAGGATGCATTTCATGTGTCTTTGAAGACGTGCTTGAATAAAAACATTGTCTCCTGCATTTGTTGTAAACAGAAACAACTATTAGTGTGTTTATGCACCTGGCTCTAGAGAAGGAGACAGACCTGGAGCAAAGAGAAGGAGCCTTTATCTTCCAGCCAACTGCAGGACTCATCTGAAGGTGACACAAGTTTCTGGAGTCTGACAAAATGGTCACTGGTGTCCTCCAACTCTGTGAGTGCCTCTAACCCTTCCTCTGAAAGTGGAGAGGACACTGAAGATCCTGTCCATCCTAACATTGAATGGACAGTGAAGAATTGGCAAGTCTGGTCTCCATCTAATACTGAGACGCTGTGCAACATTCAAGCACCGACCGGCATGATGCCAGAGCCCACGAGATATGCCATATCAAGAATCCATGATGTGGCATCCTCTTTCCACCTTTTCTTCACTCCTGACATGATCAGCTGATTCAGGAAATGACAAACCTACACGGGAGGTGTTCAATCTCAGGATGGAGTGATGTGGATGCTCAAGAGATTTTAACATACATGGGACTTCACACTTGGCTGGTGTGTACCGGTCCAAAGGGGAATCCACCCGGAGCCTGTGGGATGTCCATAGTGGGAGACCAGTCTTCAGGGCCACCATGTCCCACAAACCATTTGAAATGATAAGCGCCAGTTTACAGCACATGCAGGAGACAATGTTTTTATTCAAGCACGTCTTCAAAGACACATGAAATGCATCCTTCAAAAGATGCCTTTTTTCAGCCCTAAAATGATCAGTGCTTGCTTACAGATTTACACACACACACACACACACACACACACACACACACACACACACACACACAATATAACTGGTAAAAATACAATGACTTCATGCATCGGCCTACAAGGGCAAAATGGTTGAATCTGGTGAAATACTGTAAAAATGTCAAATATGACTAGTTTTCTTCCAAATGAAATGCTGACATTACAGAATGCATGGTTTTATACTGTAAAGGCAGTGAGATCAAAACATGTGGTTATAATGGAAGTCAATGGGGCCATTTTTGCCTCGAAGGTGTCCAGAGGGAGTATCTGGAATTACATAAAAAATACTAATGCAATCAAATAATTTTTTTAATAAATAAATAATAAATTTTTAATTTTGTTGCTTATCTTTGACATATCCAAGCCTCTAATCACCACCAAAGCCCCATCTACATATTATTCATTATATGGAAAAATAAAATCTTTTTTTTGTGTTTTTTTTGTAATAAAAAATGAAATACTTCAGATAAATAAACTGGCATTTAAAGGGTTAAAATCCTGAAAATGATTGAATGTTTGGTGGTTTTGATTAGGTTAGAAGTTGTTTAAGTGATTTATGAAAAAAAAAAAGCAGAAAAAAATATTGATATATGATGATTTAATAACATTTTTGCCTCGAAGGTGTCCAGAGTTATTTTTTTTTAAGGAGGGCATGAGGGTTAAAATGATTTAAGACCTAGAACACAATACCTAAAAGCTCCACAAATGGTAAGTGGACCTTGATTTAAGATAATTTTTCCAAAAGACTACTTACAAACTTGCAAATGCTAACCCTATATTTACATGAAATAAACTTATTTTACATAGAAATAAACAGTCAGTGATTTAAATCATAAAAAATTCTAAGGCAGTCATTGTCAAAGAGAGAGAGAGAGGTCAAAGGTCAGCGCTGGCAGAGTTTAGGATGTATGTCAGTACAGGAATAATGTGATTATAGGGAGAGCTGCAGAGGTTGTTATGGTAGAAGTGCTGACTCACCAATCTTAACGCAGCCGTTGTCCGTCATCAGCAGATTAGACACCTTCAGGTCCCTGATAACAAGATTAAAGAGGATAATGAGTGAGCCAGCCCCTTTACTTGTCACGCATTTGTAGAGTTGAATGGAAAACCACATTAAACCCTAAATGTAGGCGGGACTTCCTTCGCTCTAAGAAGGGAGCAACACTGCATTCTATTGATCTACAAAGCCTTGCTTAAAGAATTGCCTGTATATTTAACAAGCTTGCTGAATTTTAAATCATATCAGTATGGCATCCACACTAGTGATTCCTTGGTCCTAAATATTCCATTTGTTAGGACAGAATTAGGCAAAACTGCATATGAGTATTATGCTCCAATAACCTGCAGATTCTAATGAAATTGAACAGCCTGATTCCATTTAATCACTTTAAATGTCTTCTTTATGAAGCCATATACACTGAACGTACATGTGCACTTTGAGTTGTATAACATTCTGTAATTGCTTTGTGTGTACTGTGTATTGCAACTGTATATTATATATTAATTACTATGTTCAGTAATTTTACATGTACTGTAATTCTAATATGGCATGTAATCAGGGCATCATTGGGAATTAGAGCTTGCTCTCAATTAGCCCTCCCTGAATAAAAAAAGGTGAGATATATATATATATAACTCTTAACTAACAAGCTGCTGTTATAAAACCACAAATGTATTAAGTTCCTGTTATTGGTTGGGATATATGTATGTAAACTAGACAGCGGGTGCTTCAAACTTTCTCTCTCTAGTATACCGAGTACAGTAGTCGTTGGGTTTCCAGTAAATGTCTGGGACTGACCTGTGTATGATGAAGTTGTGGTGGAGATACTCCAAGCCTCTGAGCAACTGAAGGATGATACACTTTACCTAATAAAGGAAAGCAGAAGAGAAATTATTACAATGCAGACAACACAACCTGATCCATGTCTTGTCAAGAGGATGTTTTATTACAATTAGTTTTAAGGAGCCCTCATAAATAAGTACATTTTCATATTTCTCTGTAATTCACTACAGATTCATCTCGGTCAGATACGTCCACTGACTGGCATTTGTAATCATACAACAGCTGTCACACTAACTGCAGTTTTACACAGCTATGGGGGTCCCATGGAAAATGGTATCATATGAGTGATGGTAGCATGGTAAAGAGTATGCACACTGTCCTACCTGAGCCTCAGAGAACGGTGTCTGCATGTTTTCCAGCAGACTGGCCAGATCCTGTTCGCAGTAACTCATCACCAGAAACAGACTGAAGAAGAAACACACAATTACAGAAAAAGAGATGATCAAGAGTTAAGTTAACAGATAGCAGGAGAACATCTTGTGATGACCAAGTTTAAAAAGCAGCTGGAACAAAATGACAGATTCTGAATAATTACATTGCACACAGAGAGATGTGCAGCAGTAACTGTTGCTGTAGAATATTCTGTTATTGTTTCTCAATCCACTGATGTGCATCTACCCTAACATTAGTGGACATTCACACCAAATAAAATGACCCGGCGGGACTGTCAATGAAAAGTCCCATTTGTGTGACGTCCTGTCCTGTTGTGTTCTTAAACCCCTTCAACAAAGCACAAGTAGATAGGTAGGTGTGTGTGCGCATGTGCACTACCTCTCCAGTTGACTGCCAACAACCACTTCCTTCAGCTCCACTATGTTGGGATGTCTCAGCCTCAGCAGCAGGGTGATCTCTCGGAGGCTACTGATGGGGATCCCTGACAGAGAAAGAGAAGGTCCAACAACTTTTACAATAAGAAAAACAGGAATTAAAGCAAAGGGTCCTAATTTGTCAGAGCATCCAAGTGATGCGAGCCTTCGGTGATCGCACCCCCACCCCTCCTCCACACAGTTGCTAACAGAAAGGATTGGAAGAGGTAATTATCTTGTCATTTTTATGTCGTATTTGTCTGGATTCAAATTATTTATATTTTGCAAATGGTTTTTTTGCATTGCTAAATGTACGACAAAAGGATGACAGTAGAAGTTAGCTGGGATGTCCAACACTGTGTTTCAGAGCAAGATACATCTCCATAACTACTCCCTCAACTCCTCTATGCACCAACCTAGGCTAGGATAAAACTTCCACATGACCAATGATGCTCCCTACATTCCCCAAAAAGGTTATAAAATACAAACACCACATGGACAAACATACATTCAGTGCCTACAAAAACACTCACACGTATGAATCAGTGTTAAGAGCATTGATCTCACCATCTTTCTCTTTGTCCATCCGGACCTTCTTCAACGCCACAATCTCATCTGACTTGGTGTCTCGTGCTCGGTCTATATGAAGAACAGGAAACAGTTACCCAGCAGTTAAAGTGATCTGCTATTTTTAATTTTCCTAGTTGAATCAATCTATAGTCTGCGACATTGATGACTTACACACAATACCGTAAGTTCCTTCTCCGATGCGGTTAAATTTCTCAAACTCTCGAACACTTCTGCAGCTCCCAAACTGAAAAAGAGTGAAAAGATAGAGATGGCACAGATGTTCCCTTCACTTCAGTGAACTTCATGCATCATGCTTGTCTCCAGTAGAAGCTTAGTTGATTTTACAGTCGGGGCATTTAAAATTAAACCTGACCTACAGGATAAAGCCTAAAGAATTAAAGTGGTCAATGGACAGACACTGGGAAGTTGCACTATTCCTCTGGATGGATCCATGTGACATGTCCTGTGTATTCAGAAATATCAGTAAAGTGAACATTGAGTAAAATTAAAATAAAATGACAAACAACAAGAAATCAAAAAAGGGATCTAATGGTGTTGATCAAACAAACAGGAGCCACTAAGAAGATTTGGGTCTGAGAGGAATTTGCCATGGAAAACTAATTAAGGCCAATGCACAACAGATAAAGAGCGCCTAAACAATCTGGGACGGGTAATGTCACCGGGTTGATTACTCCAATGTAGTTTACTCAGTCCTCCTAAAAAGCTACCCTGAAGGAAGAGGACACAATGAAGGCTTGCCAGGGAATCACTCGATGACGCAGAGAGTTGGGTGCTTTAACATGCAGGCTTATGTGTTCGTGGAATACGATTGGCAGTAGTGAAGTGCGCAGACCTTGGTTTTACCTTGGAAGTTAAGTGCCTCGTATGGTAAAGCCAAGCCGCCTCACTAACTAATTACTTTTCCGCAATGTGTCCTCATAAGTCGTAGTGTTTTCCTAAACCGACGTACCAGATGGAGAGAATGGCAAACTCTATTTAAAAATCAGCAATTTTAATAACCAAGTTACCTTGCTTGTCAATGAACACTGGCGGTTCCAAAAAAAAAAAAGATTGGCCCATCGGTGTTTTTTCAGCATATATGCGTATCGATTACATTGTAACTTGTACAGAAGCTGATTTAGTGTTTTTTGCTTGCTAATGTAATTAGCATTACGTTTTTGTATGCTTCATGTGAGCATTGAGCAAAGGACCTCTAGCTACACAGCGACATATACCTATTATATGTAATGTTGCATGTGTCAAATTTCAGACTAGGCCACCTACAGTTGTGGCAAGTATCAACCTGTGATTTATGAGTTATGTATCGTTGCTGATAGGCAGGACATCATTAAACCATCCGAGTGCTCAACAGAGTTTGGCTTCATTTCCTCCAAACACACGAAGCTAACTCTCTTACCCTATCATTTCGAGGCACTGTAAATGTTCTATTGTTCTTGATAGACTTGAGCTTTATAGGGTCCTGTTCGTCCTCCCCCACGGTGTCCATTCCTTCGGCTCGTTTGCAGCCTCAGAAGACAAGAGTAGAGTCCGTTTTGGCTTTAACTCGCCAGGCCGCAGCTCACTCGGGCGCCGCCATTGTGTTTAGGTTTGTGCCACCAACAGGACAACCAAGTGCTTTCCCGGAGTTTGAACGGGCAGAGTACATCAACGCGTTGCCATGTGGTTTTGCAACTGTGTGGTATTTGTGCAGTCCATTTTGAGTTCTTCTTTGAATACTGCAGTAAAATACAGAAAATAAAAATAAATAATCAAAGAGGAAGATATTTGCTGGGACACAGAGTATGGGAGAATCTACAGGATACCTCCAAAAACCCTGATCACCAATTAATAGACACGGAATGTATATTACTCCAAGAAAACATGCTTTGAAAATCATCCCATCTCCTAATTGTGACCTATGTACACTTAATGTCTCAGGGTCATTTATACAGTCATAAACCAGCATTAAAAAGCTGCTCACACCGAACAAATCAGTAAAAACAATGTTGCATAGTAAGCTCATTTAGTTTTCATATTTAAGTAAAGTGTGCTGCTCATTCTGCTGTACTTTTAATTATTTCCAGTAAATAGTAAAATGTATTTGAATACTTCTTTAAGAACCTTTTTATAGTTTCTGGTTTTTTTAAGGTTTCTCTGATCTTGAATTGAATTTGTTTATTTGCACAGTAAAATCAAGGCAACAGTAAGATTAACAAATAGATTAAGAAAACCCCTAGGGGCTTATAGAAGGAGAGAAGAAAATAATTATATATAATGAGCAATTACAAGAGTTCTAAATTCTACAAATTGAACACAAGTAACCACTGAATTAAAAAACAAGCATGAGGTTGGCTACATAAAACGACAAAAGCATAAAAGAAATTACAAGAATATAGAGAAAATGATTTGAGGTCTTATGTGTGTAAGTGTGAGTGGTAAAGACAGACAGGAAGGCCAAACAAAATCAGATATGAATAGTTCAGATCAATAAAGACCCAGGTTTGACTCCCATTTTACCTCCTGCAGGACATGCTGAGTTATCGATTGGCCATAAATTTGTTCCCCACTACGAAGGGTGTGGAAGAGGGCCTTCGCTCTTTGATGGCGTCAGCTATAGTCACGGTGGATGGCGAGGCATAGAGGTCCTCTCGTGATGGAGCTGTGACGATGATGGCAGGTCGAGGTGGAGAGGAGTGAGCTGAATCAGACTCAGTGTTGGACTGGGGTGGGGGGGGACTCTCTTCAACTGAGAGGGGTGTCAGAGAGGTGGAAGATACACACTGATTAACACCAAACATTTACTATATTACTGTAATATTTACCCACTACAAAACCTTTGTTTTTGGAAAGGTATGCGATCAAGATGAATGGACTAAATAAGCTCTTGAAGATCTTCTCCAGCCTCTATTGTAATCCATGTCGGCTAAATTTAGTCCTCACAGATAAAGGAGTAAACACCGGACTGTCTGGGAAAAGGCCTGCAAGTCAGTAACCTGCTGTTCAGAGGATTCACAGCAGTGTGTGCGTGCTTGTGGCTGCAAAGATTAATCGATTAATCGGTTTGAGTCAAAATCCTCTGATTTCAGCTTCTTAAATCTGAATATTTTCTATTTTCTTTACTCCTCTATGGCTTTAAACTGATAATCTTTAAGTTGTGGACAAAACAAGTCATATGAGGATGTCATCTTGGGCTTCGTTTTCTTACATTTTATAGACCAAGAACTAATCGATCGAGAAAATAATCAACAAATTCATCAACAATGAAATTAATGTTAAATTGCAGCCCTAGTGGTGTTTGTGTGTGGACATGCTTAGTTTTTCTGTTTGGTAGGTAGTGCAACAGAGCCTGTTAAATTGGATTGTGCTAATTTCTTAAGAGCGTTAGAGCTTTGTCTGTCTGTGTCTATCATATTACACTGCTGAACACAACTGTACCTCGGTAGATGAGGGAACTGAGGCATAGTACAAACTGTACAAATTAACATAATCCTAAAGAGGGCGTGGTATACCGATAATTGTGCAGCAGCTTTGTTGGCATGGTTGCTCCTAAAGCTGATCAGCATTAATAATAATAAAGACAGGTGGTCATCTGCACCTTCATCTCACAGGACACATCACATCTAACATCTGTACTGATGATAGATATTGAATGTCTAATGAATTCTTAACTTGATATTAGGATTGTGTAGCCATCTTAGAATTACTGTAAAGCTCATACCCCTGGGCTAGGACAGGTCATGTCTATGTTATTTTACTCATGCATTATTTAAAAGAACAAAAATAAGACTTGATACAAGGTAAAACATTGTGCAGTGGAGGTTAGAAGCCAAGAAAAGGCTCATAAAGATACCACCTCTCTAAGTAGCACTAGTTACACAAAGCAGCAGTGAAAATTAGAAAAATATATAAATAAAATAGGGTTTAAGTGTTAAAAAAAAAAAAATTACAATACAAAATGAAAAGTCATTGTTGGAAAGTGACCTTTTCAAATGTTTCTTTGAATGATGATTATTAGGGCTGGACAATATATCCATATTATATCTTTATATTATATTGAAAGCACCAATTGTCAACCCTACAATATAGTCATCGATGTATTTGTTGAAAAATATTGTGATATTTAATTTTCACCATATCGCCCAGCCCTAATGATGACGGTAGACTGTTCCGAAGAGATGTTCCTCTGGATTTCAATGTATATTGGTTGAGGTTAAGCTCATGTCCTGTTATTAGAATTTACTCTATGGCTGATAGCAAAAAGAAATACAAACTTCAATAGTTATCAGGGTGGTAGCTCAGTAGACTCATAAGTATTTCCATTTACAGTCCATGTACAAATATAACTCCCCTGCACTTTGAGACACACACACAAACAGAATATTGCGAAGAATATGGGTCAAATTTAATTTATTCCTAAAGCAACAATCCTTAAATCCAATCTGCCGATTCGGTGATAATATCATTGGTATGTTTAATTCTGTGTCCTTTCCCACTGAGGCCATTTGAGGTCCTGTGTATGTCATTCCTACCTGGATATTCCTTCTGGCTTACTCCAGTCCCCATTAGGCTTCAGTCAGCGGTTGTACAGTCCTTACATGTCCACATACATGGTGCTCACATTTTGGCCAGTCCGTGCTACATTTAAGAGTACGTGCTATGTCTGAGGCTGCTTCTTTTGTCAATCTGCCTCTCCCTGTCTCTGCCACTCCTTCCCTGTTTCCGTCACTCGCTCTGTCTGGTGGCAGACACTAATCCCGTGCAGCTACTCACAGTCATAGTAAGAGCTATTGGATTTAAAGGGCAAGTAAGGGTAAGTAGAATAAACTCTTGTTTTATTATGAATAAACAAATTACTGAATGTTGCTACCAGATGCCAGTTCAGGGGTCTAGTGATTACTAGTGATGTTATACATTCACTACTGATTACCTTTGAGATATAATACAAACATGTATAAAATGCCTACTAATTATACTAATTTACAATTAGTTTTACTGATTTTATTGTTTTATAACAGAGCTTTGCTAAATACTTGATTCTGATAGGTCACTTATGACATTCTATGTTCTGTTGCTATAAATAACAGGCTGTTGCTATAGACGATTGTGATCATAGACTCTGGAGCACCAATTTTAAGATTATTTTTTGGCCTTTATTTGATAGGACCGTAGATACACGCTGAAGATAGGAAAGGGGCAGGGAGAGGGGAAATGACATGCAGCAAAGCGGGAGGATGTAAAGCGAGCAAATCATTACTGTGAATTAAAACCCTTCAGGTTGTGGCCGGGTTGGCTCAGTGGGTAGAGCAGGCGCACGTATACTTGGAGGTTTATGCCTCGACGCAGTGGTCCAGGGTTCGAATCTGACCTGTGATGATTTCCTGCATGTCTTTCATCTAGCTGTCCTATCAATTAAACTCGCTTCTACTGTCACACTCCCCCAAAGGCTCTTGATTCTCAAGCACTAACTTATCTCTCAGTGTGCAATACGTTCAACAGTGTGTGCATGAGTATCTGCCCAAAAAAGAATCTTTAAAACAAAAACCTTCAGGTTGATTCACATCACCCTGGCAGGGTTTAATCCACAATAATGACAATAATGACCTGCTAGCTCTACATTTTCCCTTTCATATTTTATAGTGTATCTATTTTTCTCTTGTTTTTATCAATTTGTTAGATTTATTTATACTCTCTTTAATTATATTTATTATTGTGTGTCAACGTGTGTCTTTTACTTTTCCTCTTATTCCTTGCTGCTGCAACAGTGTGAATTTCCCCATTGTGGGCTTAATAAAGGATTTTGAATCTTCATCTAGAAGGTTATGTTTTTGGCTCGGTTTGTCTGTCTGTTGGTTTGTTTGTCTGTCAGCAGGATTACGGAAAAACTACTGGCCTGATTTTCATGAAACTTGCTGGAAGGGTGTAGCAGGGGCCAAGGTAGAACCAATTACATTTTGAAGCAGTTTCCAATCACAAACTCTTTTTCATGGACATTAGTAACAAGTGGAGTGGCATGACTTTTCCACTAGGTGGGGCTATGGCTTTGTAAGTACCTCTGTCTATTTTGGTCGTCTCCGTTCTGTTTGCAGCTGCAACCCGCGATGCTATAGACAGACACTCGCAGCAAGTAGCTCTGTTAGAGCTGGTTAATAAATCCATTTTAAGAATTTATTAGAATTTATGGTCAAAGGCCATGTTTAAAAATGAAAATCGATTTTCACTTTAACTTAAAACTATGTCACGTGATGTGAGGGTGCGCCTCATTCAGTTCTAAATTATACTTTACTTCTATTGGACTCCCTTCACATTGTTAAGACTTGGTTTGAAAGACACACCAAATTGTTTTGGAAATGTAAAACAAAGGACGCTGACACTTTGAAACATAAGACATTCAACAATAACCTATAATTTCTGCTTATTTATTCCATCCTTTCCTCTTTTGTTTGTAATGCCTGTGTGTTGTGGCTGATGGTGTGTCTATGAGGGAGTTAATTTGCCCAGCGCCGCAGATACTCTAAATCATCTTCAATCTCATCTTCGTCCATCTTGGCTTCGGGAAAGAAAAAACAAAAATACTGTGAACAATTTGCATGAATTAGTAGACACTGCAGTCAACTGCAGCTTGTATTGTGCCATGGCATGTTGAGCTGTTATCATCTGCTTGTCAACTCCCTTTTTAAAGAAACTAACATGTCAAGTTGCACACTGCTACATTTGCATGTCATTTGCTGCAAGTGGCTTCATGTTGGATCTATGGTGTGACAAGTCCTCTGCTTCACCGACTACACTAGCCAACAACGTTTTAGGATCTGGTCTTCAGATGGTTCTTACCAGGTTGGGACGGTGATGTAAGGGACAACACTTTGAAAAAAGGGACTCTCTCTTTCGTTTTGTCCTTCTCAAAGAGGCTAGGATCCAGATTCTTCACCAGCCTCTCCAGCTCTGCCAGCAGCTCATCCTGAGACACACACACACACACACACACACACACACACACACACACGTCATTATATAGCAAATGATATTGATCAGAATAATGCACAAATACAAAAAAGACTACTGAGTTCATATAAATAAAATCCATGTCTGAAATCACAAAAGTTACCCAAAAATTAAATTCCTGAAAGAATTACCGTCATTGTACCTCATCAAATTCCACTCCAAGGCTCCCAGATGTGTGGAGGGTGTCTGACATGTCTAGAGTGGGATCGTGCTCCTCTGGAATGTCCTTGATCAGGTCATTCATCTCGTTGAGAATATCTCTGAAAGAGCCAGCAGAAAGTGCCTGGAAACCCTTCTTTAAAACTCCACATTAGGCATGTTATAACAAAATGAGTATGTTATAACATTTGCCATGAGCTGGATCCAAACTCATGGTATCATATGTAGACAAATAAATAACAGCCACATACATTTACTTAGCTTCAGAATGTAGCATTATAACCTGTATACATAATCCTCTCAATTATCTATAATAACTGCTGACATTTTGTGTGTGAGTTCTGTTTTTATTCTGCTCCTTTTCTTGCAGATATTCATACTATATATATTATATATAGATATTCATGTCATCAATTCAAAAGAACACCTATGCTGATGTCTTTTCCCTTACATATTTTCATGAGCGGACCTCATGGCCTTAAGAGCACAGTCAATGTACTTGATGTGTTTCTCATGGCACTTCTTTCTTCTCAGCGCCTGCAGAGCCACTGTGAGAAGTGCATAGGGAGATACAGTATATGAGTAGGAATGTTCTCAACAAGTGAAGAAAAAACAAAACATGACAAGTTTTAAACTAAACAGCAACAGCAAAGTCATCCCACATATAACTACTGAGCAATGTTATCTTAATGGCAGCTATCATTTTTACTGTATAAAATGAGTCTTTCTTATCAGAAATGTGTGAAAATACAGGAGGCCTGCAGATTTCTTGACAGATACCTGAGAGCACTAAAGTACAGACAGACACACACTTCTGTCTGTACTTTAGTGTAGTCTCGCATTGCCAGACCTTCCTCCACAGCGCTGCACAGGAAGGTCTGGCTAGTCCACACAGCATTTGGGGATAGGAGAAAAATGTGCTTTGGTTTATTGGCATTTCTTTAAAATAATCACAATCGTCTTGGGCGGGGCTAAGTTCCGGACGGAGCCACGGTGCCTCTGCTAACTAGTCTCAGGAAGGAACTGGTTTTGGTGGAACATGTGTACGTTCAAAAGTAGTTATAGTCGTGCAACAGAAAACTCAGATTGGACAGATAGTCTAGCTAGCTGTCTGGATTTACCCTGCAGAGATCTGAGGAGCAGTTAACCATAGTCCTCACAAATCCACCGGAGGTTAGAACGCCAACACAGAGACAGAGGAAGGGGACGGACATCTGGCCGAAAATTAGGGACATCCGGCGTAATGAGGGATATTGGGCGGAATTTCCGGCGGCACCTAAACAATCCCGGTGCCGATATAGACTATTATTAGTGTAATACAGTATTAAGATACAGTATTCCCCATTGCCAGACCTTCGACTTTAAACCCTTCTCACATCAGATATGTTGACTTGTCACAGCAGAAAAAGCACATATGTAAATACTCATGAATAAATGATGGCTCAGTTCCATTATAACCCCAGTAAGCTATTCTACAGTGGCCTAGTGAGCTACCATGCACAACACCCAGGACCATGAACTGGTGCTACTGCAGATGTTATTGAAGTTTAGGGTTCAGTGATATGATGATACATTTCGGATATGCATCTTGTCAACAGTCAGACATATTGCCATACTATCTACACTGTGGTATATCTCCCTTTAACATCTCTCATTGTAGATCATTCTACACAATAACGTCAATCAGTTAACAATACTCATTTCTGACCATTTTGATCTCTATACATTAATGTGATAAAGTATTTCAAAAACATGGAAATGACAGCACTCTCATCTTAATCAGCCAATGCTGATGACCAAAAAAATAATACCATACCAAACAGTTTAACACATTTTAAAAACAATATTAAAGCCGATTTAGATTATAGTTCAACTTTAAAAAGTTCTGGTTATACCATACTATTAACTTAAGCCATAACGTTACCCCATGAGGGATAAAGGAGACACTACCGTTCAGAGTGTGTAACAGGTGCTCTTAGTAACGTTTGTGGGATTAGCCCAGAACAGACACTTCTGTGTTGTTGGGTTTCTCCATTGTTCCCCACGCCTGTGCTTTTCTTTCGCCATGTGGATCAATCACAACATGCTGATGTATTATTTCTAACGGACATAACGGCTATATTTGGGTTAGAAATGGCCTGGTTGCTTACTGTAATGGTAGGTCAATCTGCAGTTAGTTAATTAGCTAGCTAGCTTAGGTTGTCACTGATACAGTATTAACTACAATGGCTCATTGTATGTTTTAATGATTATTAAAGAATTATACAAGGTATACGGTTATATCAACAGCTTTAGAAGTCTGTCTCACCTCTTCTGTTCCTGATGCTGTTTTTCTTGGCCACCTGAAGCTCCTGGTCGATCTTTGTCATCAGAAAGTCTTTCTTCTTCATCAGCATCTCCTCTCTCTCGGGGAGTTTCTCCATCTCCTTTAGTTGGCAGGGGCAGGCCATCTTTCTCGCCTTATTCTCTCCTCCACTACATAGCTTCCCAAACAAAGGCATACTTTACCTGACACACACACACACACACACACACACACACACACGGACAGCTTAGCTAATTAACAGGGCTCCGGCCCTGGCCTCGCACTGAGTAGTGCGGGTTGTAGCTATGGCTCCCTGTTACCTGGAGACCACATGTACTGTAAAATACATAATAATGCTAAAGTGTTTGTGTGAACCGTAACATATATCGATGGTGTGAACCATATTGAACATTTATTGGAACAAGACTTCAAAAACGTCAAAAACAATGTCATATTAATACTATTAGCCTATATATTACGAGATAGGCCTAATTTAAATATTATGAACTTTCAAACATGCAAACAATAACAATCGTGGAAAGAGTACAAAAATATTCTACTTAAGTCAATTTATTTATAGAGCACCTTTAAAACCAACCAGGCTGATATATGAAAAATATAGACACAATGAACACCTTAACACTTCTATACAAATGTCCCTAACTAAATCAAGTATGATTACTTTTATTTTTTAAATTTTTTTATTACTTAAGTAGGCCTACAAGTAAACTTTTTAAATATAAAGAGAATTATTTAATTCACACCCAGCAAATTAAATACAAAGTCTGTGTTGTTTGTCAAGTTACCCACTGAAAACCTCACTCAGGCTAAGCAGTTAAACATCAGTGAAGTTCAGCTAACGTTTCTATATGAAGACCTACTCAATGATAACAAACACAACTTCAATGACTTTTTGATTTATTTGAATGTTGTTTTCATGTGATGACACAGGCGGGAGGTCAGATTCAGAATCACATTATTTGATACATGCAGTGACATTAGTCTTGGAGGCAGCGGTGCAGACATTTATCAGCACTTTCTAAAGAATCCCAGTGTAGCCAACAACAACAGGTACAATCACACAGCAGCCTAAACGGCATCCTTACAGTGGGAAGAGAAGAGAGCCACTGAAGGTGCTGTAGTTATTCCTATCATCAAAGACTGAATGGTCTGATGGGAGATCCAGGTGAATTTCATCTCCTGCTTTCAGCTCCAAGACAACAGAGTTTGTGAAATAATCAAGTTCCTCTCCTTCCTTTATCTTATAATTATACATGATCCTTTGATTGTTCTTGTTCTACAAAAATACAGCCATATAAAGTTTTTTGGAACCACACACAGTGAACTGGAGATAGTAGACCCTGCTGACTGGTGCTGTGAAGAAACCTACAGAGTAAGAGCAGAAAAGGATTTATGTAGATTTCCATGACCACATGTGTTGATGTGACCTGCAGTATATTACCTGTAGCTGGATTGTAAGCATTGCCAATGTTGGTGAAGACCTTGCTGTATTTCAGTGTGATGTCTTTGTTGTACGGTCCAACATTTCCTGCTTCAGTCAGAGCTGTATAAAATGCCACCTTCGGTTTCTCTGTAAACAAAAAAAAGTCAATGCATGTCAGTGTGTGTGTGTGTGTGTGTGTCATCACCTGCATTTTGTCTCTCCAGCTGGTCAATCCTGGACTCACTGCTGCTCAGTCTGGTCTGCAAGTCTGGAGTTAAGACATTGAATCACAGAGCAGAGTAAATTGTTAAAGTGCTCATATTATGCTCATTTTCAAGTTCATAATTGTATTTAGAGGTTGTACCAGAATAGGTGTACATGGTATTAATTTAAAAAAAAAACGCCATATTTTTGTTGTACTGCAGCTCCTCTTTTCCCCCTGTGTGTTGAGCTCTCTGTTTTTACTACAGAGTGAGACCGCCGGCTAAGTCACGTCACATCGGCTACAGAGCTCCATGCTACAGAGCGTCAGTGGCTAGCTGTTTAAGCCGCTACAGAGCTTCGTGATGCGGCAACAGACCTCTGTCACAGCTTGTCGTATCAGCGGCAGTTAGTAGACGTGTTAAGCCACTACAGAGCTCTGCGACACTGGCTACGGTGCTCCTGATGTACTCTGCATGTTGAGTGTGAGCTGGGTACAGATCACCGCAAGCTGCTGGTCGTGGTGCTGCGTCAGGTCAGCGGTTGTTGGTGGTTCAGATACCCCAGAATAGCTGACTGTGCGCCGGGTACAGAGCACCGCGAGCTGCCGGTCATCAGTGTTTTGTTGCTGCTTTTCAAAAAGTTATTTAAGTGGTGCATGTGTGTATCATTCTGTTGCAAACATTCCATTAAAAAAGGATTGTTACATTTTAATTGCAGATATTTATCTCCAAATGTTGTGTCTTATTTGGCGTGTGTGAAGAGTTTTGACACAATGAGCCACATTCCACAACAATCTGCAAAAACTGTAAACCATCATGTTTGTCAGTGAAATACCTGCGTTCTCTTCTTCAAGGTCTCTTGTTTTGCTCTCGGTGGCAGTCAGTCTAGTTTCTTGGACTGAAAAACAGCAGTTTGATTTTGGTTTGTGAATGGTTAAATCAATTTCAATAACACATAGAGCTCTGTTTTTTATAGTTTCTCTATAGTCTTTCTATACCATGTTGATGTTTAAAGATGTATTCTGCAGCTCACAATAAGGGCATCAGTTCACTGACACACTTCAGTCCAACTGTTAAAGGACAACAGTATTTAACAGGAAAAGTGTTAGAAAAATATGCTTATAGCAGTTTTGCTTCAGTTTCTTTGTTAAACCATTTGCATTCAAACTGCCGTTGTAGTATTTCTGTTTTAGTATTTCTGTTTGAGTATTTTTGTCTTTCATGTGTTAATCATGAAAGCTGAATGACCTTACAAAGAGCAAAGGATGTATCCTGAGGGCCGAGAGCATAATGTGAAGGAGATGCCAGGCCTGACCAGAGATAAGAAGAAAAGCTACTGATTGCATGAGCCGAATAACTAACTTGACTCCCAACTCCTTTAAAAAGACACTGTTGTGAACAATCTACACTCATTTTCTGTACTTATGCTGAAGTGCTGTAAACTGACTCTACTTGCTGCAAGTAAACAAACTTAAGAGAACTCCACTGATTTTGTCCATTCTTTGATAAATAATTATCCGAACAAAAAGTAAACAGTCCGTACCAGAAGTCTCTCTCTGCAGCTGCTCCACATGCACCTTGTCATAGTATGACAACCAAAATGTAAGACAATATCTAGTCATACATATCGATGTCGATGACTGGACTAAATTGAAGAAGCTGAGGGATTATCTAAATATGAATAATTAAAGACAATGTTGGTATCAAAAAGTAGAGGAAATACACCATTGCAGCATCTAGACTAGAAATAAATAAAGAAATGATTGTAAGGCTGTAAATTAAGTATATCAAAACATCTTTACTCATGAAGTTAAAGAAAATCCCAACTCTGTGTCCCATATCTTTGTTAGAGCCATACTCTACCGTTTGGTTCTATCAAATTTTTTAGAGTCATCATTAAGTAACAAAACAATCGGGTCAGTAGGAATTCAACATCCTATTACAGATATTGTTTTATTCCAGAACTCAGGCACCTGTTCACACTCCCAGACCATGTGCAGGAAAGTTCCAGTTTGTTCAGGCTGAAATGCCACTTATTGGTGTAGCAAAGTTGCTCCTCCACCTGTTTAAAGTTGGTGATAATAGGGCCATAGGCATACACTTTTTGGACACACACCTGCACAGGCGAGGTCTTGCAGTCTTAGACTTCCAGTGAGGTTTTGCTCTATTTCTCTCCATGGGACTGTAGATGAGGGGTCCATCCACACTCTGAGGGCCCGTAGCTGAAAGGCTCTGTGGTACATTTTAAGGTTGGGGAGGGCCAGGACTCCCATGTTTGTGGTACGATGCAGGGTAGAGTATTTTAGCCTGGGTAGTTTATTATTCCAAATATACTGCTGGAAAAAGGCATCAAGTTTCTTCCAGAAATGTATTGGTGGGGGTAAGGGTACATCAAATACATTTAACAAATTTACCTAGAGCACGTGTCAAACTCTAGGCCTGGGTGCCAAATCCGGCCCCTTGCAAATTTTGATCCGGCCCACATTTCAATTTAGGTTCACAGTTAATTTTGGCTCGACTAGTTGTGCCCCACAACAAAGAAAAAAAATTATTTAGCAATCTGTTTTTCATATTGTAACTATGCAACACTGCTGTGCAGAATTTGACAGATTTTTAGACTTTGACTCCGAACTACCCACAGAAAATTTGACTTGTGAAGAGGGATTGGTTTTAGGAGAAGGCCTCCATCAACGTTGCTACTAGCTAAACTAGCAAGCTACACGATGCCCTCCCTCAGCTGTTCACCTGGCTGTGACTCGTGCCTCCTGTTCAGCCAGAAGATAGTGGAACTTGAAGCCAGAATATCGACTCTCCACCAGATCAAGGCAAGTCAACAGTTCCTCGACACCATTATCATTGGAAGTTCCCCCCACACACACACTGTCGGATGTCTTGATTCCACTGTGCCCTGCAATACTCTCACCCCACCACGCACTAATACAACCTCTGTCCCTGTTGTCTCTCCTCGGCTTCTGCCGAGGACCCAGCCAGCTCTGCCGACCAGCTCCACTCCACACCAGCCTGAGCCATGGCGTGTAAGCAAGCACCAGAGCAGGCGGTCAGGACAACGCTCAGCCCCAGCCCAACCCCTACGACTAGAAAATCGCTACAGCATTCTGACGAACGACGAGGAGTTCCCTTCTCTGCCACGTCCCCACGCAGCTCATCCTGGTCCATCCACACAGTCGACGTGCCCATTGAGGGCGGACTCTCCCCCCTCGGACTCATCAACCTCCACGCTGATCATCGGAAGCTCCATGGTAAGGGACCTCCACATTCCCCCTTTACCTAGCGGTCCCTCCAAGGTCTACTGCTTCCCCGGTGCCAAGGTCCGTGACATCCAGCACAAACTTCCCGGCATCTTCGCCGCCCACGCCAAGGTCGACAACATCATCGTGCATGTGGGCACAAAACATCAGAGAGAGACGGTCGATAGCACTCCAGGAAGCACTCCACTCTCCTCTCCACCCTGATGGGCACAGGTAAGCGGATTGTCATCTCTGGGCCTCTACCTACCTACAGGAAGGGTGCGGAGAGATGGTCCAGACTGTTCTGGCTCCACACCTGGCTGGAACCACTCTGCACTTCCCTGAGCATTCCCGATGTCGACAACTTCAACTTGTTCTGGGAGATGCCCAACCTGCTGAAGCGTGATGGTCTCCACCCAAACCAACACGGAGCCAGGATGCTATCTGACAACATAACGACCACACTGAAAGGTAAGTATTGACATTATGTTGAAAATATCACATATTCATGCCCCCCAGGTATTGATCCTGATAGCACTATACAAGTGGATGAATCTGAAAATGTTTTCTGCAGGATAACATGTAGTACTGGTATTATTCCAGTAACGTGTAGTACTAGTACTATTCAGGGCTGGACTGGGACAAAAAATCGGCCCTGGCATTTTTGGCCCAGGCGGCCCACACCCACCGTGATTGGTCAGACAGATTCCCTGCAGACAGTCCTCTTAAAATATGCGTGCATTCTATTATATGAGTTGCCTAGTGTTCAGCGTTCATGTGATCGTTTTGGATCCTTCAAGAGGGGTCTCAAGACTTATCTGTTGATCTTAAATTTAAATAATTATTTCATTCTTAGAGTTATGATTTGTATATTTATGGTATTTTTATTATAGGTATTTTATATTGTATTGACATTATTGTTATTATTACTATTTTGCTTAATATTGGCTTAGTAACTTTAAAAACAGTTTACTGTTAATTTTAACTATTGTAAGATTCATATTTTGTCGCTTTGGACACAAGTGTCTGCTAAATACTATAACCATAACTATAACCCTTCCCAAAAGCTACAATAAAGCTGAGAGTAGTATATGCCCTGGAAAAGAGCACCAATACAAGAGAAGCTAATTAAGCTATTCAAGGAACACTGATGCCTGATTTTATAGATCACACAGACTTTTCAGCTACCCAACAGGCTAACCGCTAGCATTTTCAATGTAAGCTTAAGCAGTTAGGTTACCTGACAGCCACTAACTTTAATGTTACAGCCAAACTGCTTGTTATTGTTATGACGTGGCGCTCGCGCGCACACACACACACACACACACACACACACGAACACACACACATATATACACACACACACACACACACACACACACGCACACACACACACGCGCACACACACACACACACACACACACACACACACACACACACACACACACACACACACACACACACACACACATTACCACATCGTCATCTACTCTCTCTTCCATCTTGTCCTCACTCGCTCCCATGGCCCTGACACGGTTACTCTCCTCTACTTCAGGTAATGCTGATGTTGAAGCAGCTACTACAGCCCCAAACGTCCGAAAATTTGGCACCTTTTGAGGAATCCGCCTGTAGATTCTTAATCTTTTTCTCCTGTAATTTCTCTGAACCTCCCTTGCGCTTTGGTGGTCGTTTGTCCATTTTAACGTGGATGCTAAACTTCCAGCATAACTATTACAGCTCGTGTCTCAGGGACGGGAGGCGTGGCCATAGTGGGATTCGTAAATTTGCGGCCCGGAGTGGGGGTTCCTGGATTTGATTGGGTAAGGCCAGTGCCAATAAAGAAAATTAACCAATGGGCCGCTGTGAGTTCTTTATGGGCCGGCCCAGCCAAAAAAATAAAAAAGGCCTATTTATATCGGCGATTCGGCCCAAAAGTGCTTCGGCCCACCGGGAAAATTAGATGTGGACTACTAAATATCAGATCTCTGTCTTCTAAAACAGTACTAGTAAATGAATTGATATCTGATAATCAAATTGATCTATTCTGTCTTACCGAAACCTGGCTGGGCCATGAAGAATATGTTAGTCTAAATGAAGCCACTCCTCCCAGTCATATTAATACTCAAATTCCTAGAGGCTCAGGCCGAGGAGGGGGAGTTGCAGCCATATTTGATTCAAGCCTGTTAATTAATCCTAAACCCAAACTAAATTATAACTCTTTTGAAAGCCTTGTTCTTAATCTTCAACATCCAACACGGAAATCAGTACAGACAATTATATTTGTTGTTGTCTACCGAGCTCCAGGTCCGTATTCTGAATTTTTATTTTATTTATGGTTCACCTTTCAACGCAGGACTGCTAGAAAGAACGACTAGACCTGACATATACTTAGACTGCTTTTATCCTATAGACCTTCAACAATTAATGTTAAAGATATCCTCAGCTAAGCCATCTACCTGTCTCTTGGACCCCATCCCAACGAGGCTACTCAAAGAAGCATTACCCGTGGTTAACACCTCGCTACTAGATATGATCAATATGTCTCTATTAACAGGTTATGTACCGCAGTCATTTAAAGTAGCTGTGATAAAACCTCTTCTGAAAAAACCCACCCTCGATCCTGAGGTCTTAGCAAACTATAGACCTATATCTAACCTTCCCTTTCTCTCAAAGATCCTCGAGAAAGTAGTTGCTAATCAGTTATGTGATTTTCTACATAGCAATAGTTTATTTGATGACTTTCAGTCAGGATTTAGAAAGAATCATAGAACAGAGACGGCACTGATGAAAATTACTAACGACCTTCTAACTGCTGCAGACAAAGGACTTGTCTCCATACTTGTTTTATTAGATCTTAGTGCTGCATTTGACACTATTGACCATACCATCCTGTTACAGAGATTGGAACACTTAGTTGGCATTAAAGGAAACGCACTAAGCTGGTTTAAGTCTTATTTCTCTGATCGATCTCAATTTGTTAATGTTAATGATAAATCCTCTAAGTACGCGAAAGTTAAACATGGCGTTCCACAAGGCTCAGTGCTTGGACCAATTCTATTTTCCTTATATATGCTTCCTCTTGGTAATATCATTAGGAAACACTCAATTAACTATCACTGCTATGCGGACGACACCCAATTATATTTATCAATTAAACCAGACGAAACCAGTCAGTTAGCTAAACTTCAAGCATGTATTAAAGATATAAAATCCTGGATGACCTATAATTTTCTGATGTTAAACTGTAACAAAACTGAAGTTATTGTGCTGGGCCCTAAACACCTCCGAACTTCATTATCTAAAGATATAGCTACTCTGGATGGTGTTGTCCTGGCCTCCAGCACTACTAACAGAAACTTAGGAGTTATTTTTGATCGGGATATATCCTTTAATGCCCATCTAAAACAAACATCGAGAACAGCCTTTTTTCATCTTCGTAATATTGCCAAAATTAGGAATATCCTGTTTCAAAACGATGCTGAAAAACTAGTCCATGCATTCATTACTTCCAGGCTGGACTATTGTAATTCCCTACTGTCAGGTTGCTCAAATAAGTCCCTTAAGACTCTCCAGCTGATCCAGAATGCTGCAGCGCGTGTTCTGACGAGAACTAAGAAAAGAGATCATATTTCTCCTGTTTTAGCTACTCTGCATTGGCTTCCTGTAAAATTCAGGATTGACTTTAAAGTCCTTCTCCTGACCTACAAAGCCCTAAATGGTCTAGCACCATCATATCTAGAACAGCTCTTAGTACCTTATTGTCCCACTAGAGCACTGCGCTCCCAGAATGCAGAGCTACTTGTGGTTCCTAGAGTCTCTAAAAGTAGAATGGGAGCCAGAGCCTTCAGCTACCAGGCTCCTCTCCTGTGGAACCAGCTCCCAGTCTGGGTTAAGGGGGCAGACACCATCACCACATTCAAGAGTAAACTGAAAACTCTTCTCTTTGATAAAGCTTATAGTTAGGGAGTGAGGAGTTGCAGCGTCCGCCTAACCGGCCCACCTGCTTCTCTTCGTAGTCATCAGATTTATTGATCATATAATCAATAATATAGTGAGATTAGAGGGAGGCAGGCCCGTACAGCCTCTCATCAATGTTTTCATTTGTTTCCTTTTGTATGCATCCTGTCCCAGAACTGCTTGTTACTAACCTAGCTCTGGGGAGTTTACTCCCCGGAGTCCTTATGTTTCTTCTTCACAGAGCTATGCTCTGCGATTCCCTGCAACGCCCGCCGCGTTTCCGTTCGCGCCCGCCGCATCCACCCATGCTCTGCACGCCCACGTTTCATCCCGAACGTCCTGCTGTCACATGAACTACAACGACTACCTTCAAAGTCACTGTTCCACTATCTTTAATGTGACTATTATCGCCACTGTTCATCACACCCCCAACCGGCCCCGTCAGACACCGCCTACCAAGAGTCTGGGTCTGCCGAGGTTTCTTCCTAAAAGGGAGTTTTTCTTCGCCACTGTCGCAATAGCCACTGCTAATGCTTGCTCTTGAGGGAATTACTGTAATTGTTGGGGCTTTGTAATTTATAGAGTGTGGTCTAGACCCACTCTATCTGTAAAGTGTCTCGAGATAACTCTGTTATGATTTGATACTATAAATAAAATTGAATAGAAAAGAGTTTAATATTCTGGAAGGTTGTGGTGAGTAAGCTGGGTGGTAGCGGTTTTTAAATTTGTAAAGTTTGTTTTTCATGACTTGCTAAATTCTACGGTGGCTAAGAAACTTTTCTGCTGACTTTAGAGTTTTAAATCGACCAAACTGTATGGGAGAAAGCTATATGAGACATGCAATAATACAAAGTTAATTGACTTGTTTTGCTAAATAAAAGCATGTCAATAAACTCAACATGTCTGGCCCTTATAGTGATCATCATTTCCAGTGTGGCCCTTACTGAAAAGGAGTTTGACACCCCTGACCTAGAGGGATAAATGCTTTTTATTCTGCCTCTTCTGTTCAACTTCTGACGTCTGCTCATCCCTCAGCTCCTGGCGACAATAGTTTCTTCAGCTGCTCTTGTAGTAGAGTTTCTCCTGCTAGTTAGATATATTATACTTCAGTATCTCTTTAGTAAAGTAACAAGTGACTGATAAATGCTACGTTATACATACAATAAAACCCTCTTATAAAAACAGCACATATCACATATGGGTGGGTAGCTTTCATAATCAAGCTAGACTGGTGAAGAGACCCATTGAAAAATGACCTGTGGTCCTACAGCCTAAGCTACTGAGGAGTTATTTAGTTGGTTACGGCTTGTTTAAAATTACTATCTACTTACAGCTACTGATGTCAGGTTGATAATAACTTCTAGTTAACAGGGTGGGTTTTGACTACAGTTATTATCTTTCATTTTAGTGTGTGACAGAAGAACCACCAGATTTCAGAGGAGACGTAGATGTGGAGGATTTACAAGAACATTAGCGGGGGGTGGTGTGCCACGGCATGTACAAGTAGATTCTTCACAAACTCCAGTTGAAAACTTCTTTGATGTAAAAGTGTCATTTTATTATCTTGTAAGGGGAGTTCCTGTGAGCGGGAGTGTGTGTGTGTGTGAGTGAGTGAGTGAGTGAGTGAGGGGGGGGGGTCCAGCTGCAGGCCGCAGCTGGACCAGTCTGGATAATAAAAAAAGGGGCATGAGGAGGTGTGGCATGAGCCAGGGGGGGGGGTCCAGCTGCAGGCTGCAGGGTCCAGGCATGGCATTGAGGGGGGGGGTGTCACTGGCAGTCCACCAGGCACAGAGTGGCTATGCACACAAAAACAAAGCATATATTAATAAATTGAAGAAAAAGGTTTAACTTAATTAAATCACATAGAATAAAATCCTCTTATTAAAAAGAGGACCTATCACGTATGCAGAACTGGCAGCACTTTCAGACAACTTGAGATAGCCATCTTAATCACATGGAGTTTTGATATTCTAAATACACAAGTCACACTACATTTTGGCATAATAGTGAGGTTATACTTACAATTATGTTGGATACCCCTTCCAACATTAACTCCCTCCGCAGCAGGAATCTGATGACTTAGTCAATAATTCTGAAGGTGATCAGAGACCGCAGCTCATCTCCATTTCTTGATAAAAATCTCTAAAGACTACAACTCTGCTGAACATAGACCTACTCACACTGAGACAGACAGACTTTTGTTCAAGTCTGGGCTGTTTCCCAATTCTGATTGGCCGTCTTAATCAGGTCTAGAACCTGGCAGGTGGAGGGGCTTATACAGATTATTTACTGTAAAGTAGAACGTATAGACAACATGGCATGTACATTGTTAACTGATATATAATATCAGTGAGCATTTCTTTAGTAAAAGTAACTTGAGCGACTGATATGTACCTGATCCTGTTGGAGACCTTTTCGGAGGTGAGGTGGTGATTGTCTCTCTCCTGAGCCATTTTTGAAAGAAAGAAAAGTGACCAAAATTGTGTTTAAATACAACACAGCTGCTCGCTCATGGGTCAGAGATTTAGCCAGATTAACCAATGGGCATTGCGGGCCATGGATGCCCCGCCCACTTGGGGGCTGGCTCTGGTTAAGTTAACAGCTGAGATTGATAACCTTAACGATGGCTCAACTCCATCAAGTGTCCCAGTAAAATATTTCAGTGAGTCAGCATGATGGCAGGCAGCCATCATGAATGGCTTTGAATACACCTGTGCTTTTCTGCCTACAAACACAACTGCTTGATAATAAGAAATGACATGCAGTCACATGAACAGACATACATAATGCAGAATAAGGTGAGAAATAAAATGTAGTAATATTTTCAGCTGGTTTCCCATTTGGTCTGTGCAGGTAGCCATGGTTTCAAACTACTCCATAAAGGTAATCAGTATATTAGTAGAAAATATCCATCAAAGCAGCGTTCAGTTCATTTGGTCACACGTTGTTTTATTTCAGCATTTAACTTCATATTTTATTTAGCTTAGCAGTTTAGCTTAGTGTTTATTTTGACACTATGTATTATTTTCAACATTAGCTGGTTGTCTGTGATGTGGATTTACTTCTAACTAAAACAGTATTTTTACTGAACTAGTAGAACAAGATGTTGGCCCCAGGAGAACTGCTGAAGCTAACAGCTGATAGTGATGGATGGAGGAAGTGGAAGATGTAGAAGGCTTTCATTTTGCCATTGCCCCGTTGTTGCATGTTTCTGGCAGCAGGCGGCAGACTGGCTAGCTGAACGAGGCTTCTTTTTACATTCAGCACCTCCTCATATCATTTGGGGCTTTCAGGATCACAGCGTGAACAACTGTTGATTGGAAAAATCTTTATTTCAACAATGCAAAGACACTTATTGACTTTATTTTCTTATTTTAAACTACTTAAAAGAAAGCATCATTTAGAAACCTGGAGCTAAATAGCATTTGATAGAACCAAACGGTAGAGCATGGCTCTAACAAAGATATGGGACACAGAGTTGGGATTTTCTTTAACTTTATTAATTAGCTGACGTTTTGAAATACTTAATTTATAGCCTTACAATCATTTCTTGTATCTTGTATCAAAGGGCAGGTTTGATCCAGATCAAATGTAAGATCGTCACATTGGTTGATGTATTGGCAGGGCCGGATTAACAATTTCATGTGCCCTGGGCAACAAGACTTCCCACCCCAAAGCAACAATCGCAAAGTCGCTGTCATCAAGAGCATATGCCTATACTTCTAGACTAACAAGTGAGGCTTCTACATGGCTCAGTGGAGATGTATGTATGTACAATAGCCTCAGCATAAAGTGGATTCAAGAGACAGAACAGATGCACAAATGTTTAACCTAACTTTTACTATTAATCTTTCACAGAACTTGGTGGCACACAATAATTACAAATTATACACATATAATTATAATAATGTAGCCCCCACCATTGGCACCGCTCCTACAGAAATCAGAATGAGAAAATGTCTTTTTGTTGATTTTTGTTGAATATTTTCATCTTTTAATTGCATCCTGTTTCACTATAATGTGACATATGAAAGAAATATGACCTGTAGTACGTAGCAGCTTACCATTGGCTACTACTATAGTATTCAGAATGAGAAAAAATGTTTTTATTGATTTTTGGTGATTTCTTTCTTGAAAGAATGCCAGTAGGCCTACACTGTCAGAAATAATGTGCAAAATTTGTACCTTAAGGGGTCCAACAGCTTGTCACTGGGGCAGTACCCTCGAAGGTACACCAATTGTACCCCTTTACAAGGGTACATACTTGTACTCTTCAAGTTTGTACCCTTTGGGAGCAAATATGTACCCCTGGGGACAATAATGGACCTAAATGCTCTAGGACAAAAATGTACCCTTAGAAATGGTACACATTTGGCCTTTTAGAGGGTACTGCCCCAGTGACAAGCACTTTGTACCCTGTGATGGCAAATTTGTACTCAGTACAACATGACAAACTCAAAAATAAAGTTGTAAAAACTTTATTAACCTTGTTTTTTTGTTTTTTACATTCAATTACTTGTTACAGTTTCAACATTAAATCATACACATAATTATACAATTATGGCAGTATCACATTAAATTGATATGAAAATATCACTGCAAAAACAGATTTTCAAAATAGTTTTTCAAAAAAGTTTAAAACCTTTTAAAGTGGCCTGAACCGAAGTGCATCATCGTTAAAAAACCCAGCTATAATACTTGTCAATTTATTAAAGAATAAAGCTGCCATTCTTTAGAATGTAAAATACATAAATGTAACACAATACAATATAGTTAACAATATATATTTTTACTTAGTACCCTTTTAAGACATTAAATGTATAACAATGGATTCCTAATGTAAAATGGATCAATGCAAAATAACACATAACATATTAACAATGGCTTTTAACCTTTTCTTTGTCCGTTTTAAGTCACTTTACAACTTTCAAATGTTTCTAAGGCTAACATACAACTTATCATCAATATTGTACATGTCCAATGACTGAAAGTCCATTTCTTGTCCTGGTCTTATTACACTCCATTGAGAATCAACTTTGACTGTGTATGCATGAAGGTGTGAATCATAACACATTGGGATAAGAAGCTTACCGCAAACAAGCCACAGTGTGTTAATATTGAAAATGTATTTGATTAAGAAAAAAAGAGGAATATTCTCTGCATGCAAATAATCAACAATGAATACATCTTTACATGCATATTTTACACTGTTAATAATGACCCCTGAAACACGCTGCAGGCTTTGAAATGTGCCTTCACTTCCATGTACACTAGCAATACATCTCTGTAGCGCTAATGGGAGTGATGAAAATTGAGTATCTGTACTCGTCCCTGTAACCATCTCAAATTCGTTAAGAAGGTTGTCTTGGGAAAACTCCCAGCATTGTCGCATCTGATGCCTGTCACTTAAAGTTTTTGCTACATTAATGAAATTTCTGCAGCTACTTGCAACGGTCTTAAAATATTGGTGTTTTGCCTCAAAACGCATGCACCATAATGTACGCAAGGGGCCGTACATAGCAATAAGTCTTGAGTAATGTATCATATAGTGGCATTTTGGAGTGATGACATTTCCAAAGACATCCTTAAGTTTTGTAAGAAATTCACAAACAAGTAAGTTTAAAACCGATAGACTTTCCCTTTTCACTTTTGGGGCAATTACAATGTCAACTATGTCACGACAGATCAGGTAAACATCCCAATAGTTACAATCCGGTGGAACGCGGTGTGCCATTAAAAAAGGCAAAAGCCTAAAAAGACACCATTTCTGAGCGGCAGACCCTGTAATCCCAGAGTTCTGCATTAGTCTCTCTGAAAACAGCACTGGTCTGTTTTTTTTATCATTTTGACCAATATGTAGTTGTTGTAGCTCTTCATTCATTTCCTGAATGGTTATGTGTTTTTCTTTGTGTGCTTGGCACACAACTAGCTTCACTGTAAGTGGAACAACTCCTTCTAATAAGTCGTGCATTATGTCAGGTGGAAATCCTTTTGTCACATCAAAATACTTAAGCTCATTTAATGGAGAAGGACCATTTACTCCATATGTTGCTTTATGCTCAGGGTTTTCAACACATTTCAGATGATACTCATGTGCCTCTGGGCTTCTTAAGACAAAATCTTCCTCGTTAAAATGTTCTTTCATTTCTGAGTATGTTGCCATGCAAAAGCGGCAAATTCTATTTGAGCTAAATGACATTGTGAAACCACCCAGCATGTGGGCTGAAAGATTATCTGCTGAAAATGTTGCTAGTGCAGCATTAATAGTCTGTTCAATGCCATCCACTTTGATAGTGATACCATCTATTTCAAGTATTTTGAGTTCGTCCAACATGGGTTTTAAGATTGTTTTTAAACCACAACGATTAACAAATGTTTGACGGACTAAAAGAGCCAGATGGATATGCTTAAGTTTTGATCTATGTTTGCTATCAAGGTTGCCTATAGTATAATAGAAAGCACAAAGCTTGTGCTTGGTTCGCTTTGAGCCTAAGGGATTGACCACCTCAAATTCATCTTCATAGAAGTGAAGACGTAAGGCATGTGGATTTACTTTAAAGAAGGGATGTTCCTTGAAGTAAGTACCATCAGAAAAGTCACTTAAGTAATTTGGATCTCTGTCCATATACCTGTTGGCTTGAATTTCGTCAACTATGTCCTCATGAGAACAATAGTGTTTCAAAACCTCTGTGATCGGCACATAAGAGTATGTACCTATTTTGTGTCCACTCTCTGACCTCAAAATGTGATGCACGGGTTCAACCAACATGAGCTTAGATTTACAATGTTCTTTCAACATGTATGGTGATCTAACAACTGCTGAAGCTTTTTCAAAAAAATCTGTAGACTGTATCACCTCTCTTAGTTCAGGACATTCCAAAATATTGAACCCATTTTCTTGAAGATGGTAAGTAATAAAAGCGTCGTAATTTTCTTTAAAATAACAAAATAAAAATGTTATGTCATTTACAATTTCCTGTTGGACAGCCTGTGGAATGTGATTTTTTTCTCTACATTTAAGAATGAAGCTACAGAGATTTTCCTTAAAATTTTTCAATAATGTATCCATACTAGGTGGTACATTTGCTTCCGGGTGTAGATCATTGTCCATGTTGTCCATGTTTAGATCAGTGTTATTGTCCATATCCATGTCATCATTATTAGGTAGCACATGCTCCCCATGTTTACGATACACGGCCTTCGTAAGATTCATATAATGTAAAAGTTGACTTACAGTCATTTAGCCCACAAGTGATACTGAAGTTGGCTTCGTGGGCATGGATAAGGCCAACATGTTGGACCATTTTCATTAAGGTGAAGGTGGTTCTTCTACACCTTGTACATCTATACGGTCTTGGAATATTTAGTATAGCAGATTGATCACTCGAGTCACAGTGACTGGAAGGGGCTTTTCACCCACCACAGTAATGTTCAGTAGTGTACGTTGTAGAAAGGACAAGGTATTCTTCATGTAGGGTGGGTAAGCCATGTCGAAAACAAAGTAGGTACAGAAGGCGGCTATTACCCCATCCTCAACTCCTGTTCCCCTGCACAGATCCACGCCGTCCACTTTGACCGTAACCGGAACCTTCCTGGTAAAGGCCATCTTCCAGTCGGTGTCTACCAACTGTACAGTTGGATAGGGACTTTGAGCGTCATACTGTTCAAAGAAAACAAATATCACAACAATGGGAAAGTTAGCAAGTTATTAAAACAGATCTATGTCACTGAACAGCTCCTGAACATTATCACAGTTAAGCAAAACAGTATGAAAGTAGAGGTGCAATGATTAATCGATTAGTTGTAGTCGCTAACTATTTTGATAATCGTTTAATCGGTTTGAGTCTTTAAAAAAAAAAATTTGATTCCAGTTTCTATGTGAATATGTTCTAGTTTCTTCTCTCCTCTGTGACAGTAAACTGAATATCTTTTGAGTTTTGGACAAAACAAGACGTGAAGACGTCCTCTTGGGCTTTGGGAAACACTGATCCACATTTTTCACCATTTTCTGACATTTTTATAGAACAAAGTTATCGAGAAAATAATTGACAGATTAGTCAACTATGAAAATAATCGTTAGTTGCAGCCCTACATGAAAGTGTAGAATGGCATTTTTTTGTTGAACACAAACCAGCGTTTTAACCCCAAACCCCTTTCCTTTGGACTAAAAGAACTAATTACATACCTGTCCCAATGTAATGAACCGGTCAACCTTCTCTTTAAAGATGTGAGGCAACAGGATCAGCGCAGCACGGAGGTCAACGTCTGTAAGACATTATTAAAAAAGTACTTTAAGTGTTATTTATAAGCTATGTAGTGCCCTTTGTTAGCTTGGAAACCAGAAAAATAACGAGTACAGTTAAAATATAAATATATATATTTATTAGATGGGATCTTTTATGACTTAGTTGATTGCCTTTAAATAGGTGTACACAAAGCAGATCACAACATGTTGCTTTGTGTAAACTGAATTTGAAAATGTATAAAAACACAGTTACTATTAAATGGCCCAAAATGTATGTAATATGAATATTCACTACATACAAAAATAAAACTGTAGACTACCTGGTAGATCTTCTGTCAGCATTTCCTCCCTTGCTTCGGTGTACATCTTGGCTAATGGGGATTTTCCTTGCACCAGCTTGACCACCTTAGGCACTATGCCAGTGAATCCCTCTTTCCAGCGTCTGTACAAGTTCACCGTTGATGGATGGATCCTGTCAACCTCATCGCACAACTGAAAAAGAGTTGACAGAAAAGAGAAATGCATTAAACAAATTTTACATCATTGTTTCAAAACTGAAAAACCAGGCCAGAATCATACAGTACGATAAAGGCGCAGGGCTCCAGACTTTTGCGGCCATTAACCATTAGGTAGTAGCCGGGAAAAACCGCAGCGACTTGAAGGTTGAGATCGAGTCAACCCGACTTCAGGCTGCGGTATCGTGCCCGTTTTGAGGCAGTGATAGAGTCCCGTACAGTAAACAGGAAACATCACTACCTCAAAGTTTTAAAAAACTAAGAGGGTAAAAAGGAAACTAAATACAAGCACTGCCCAGAAGTTAAATAAAGCTGCATTCAAGTGCGACAGAACAGTAACGTCACTCCCCTCTCCATGGCAGATTAATCACCTATGCTATTTCAGTGTTAACTAAAAAAAGATAAAGTAGGGAGGAAGTCTTCTACCTGTGCCCCTAAAAAAAATAAAATTTCAAATAAAAACAAAATAAATAAATAATAATTCAGTGCTCTTAGTAAAAAAAAAAAAAAAAAAAAAAAAAGTTAGTCTGGAGCCCTGAGGCTTTACACTGCTTTTATCAGAGCACTGAGATTCTTAAATTTTTTTTGCATAGCAGAGTAGCCAGGCTGCTAAAAAAATGAACAAGTAACTGATGGATTCAGTGACTGGAGAGCCAGCCTGAATAGATTGATCTACTGATATGGACCGAAAATATGTCCTTACCGTCTCTGTTGTTCAGTTTCTTTGTAAACAATGCAATGAGTCCTGTGTAGTTGCTAATGTTACCTCTGAGGAAAATAGAAAGGAGGGAGTCATTTAAATCATTTACCCCTGTGGGTGTTCTTAGGAAAGGGTATTTCTTTAATACGTCCTCCACTGCCATGCCATCTGCGATCTCCTTTCTTCGCCATGCAAAAGTTCGCTGCATGCGGTCGTTGACCACAGAGGTGTCAGGTGTCATCTTCTCATACTGCATATGTAGGACTTGCACATGCCTCTCAATAGAAGACGCGTCCTCACCAATCACAGCAGGTACCTGTTTGAAATAAAAAGGACAAAAGGAAACAGCTCAACCTTACAATGCAAAAACATCTTTTTCAACTACATTACAATTTTGCAACCACACAAGGAGAATCTCAGTTACTATTCACAAACACATCCTGTAAAATATTATCATGCACAAAAACCTTTCTAATATACACTATATGTCTATATCTACATGGATCTACTCACTCGTGACACAGATCTGCAACAGGCTCTTGCCGCTTCTGTAGACTCTCTGGCTCTCTTGTGACCAAACTTCTCTTTACTCCTTTTCACTTCGTCTTCATGAATCAAAGGGGCACGCTCCGCTTTGAATTTGCGTTTAAGTGACTGATGCCAGGTATGCTAACACAAACAAAGACAACCCACACAAATAAAAACAAAATTATTGGATCCAATAAACACATTAACATATTGCAATAAAATGCATTATTGTACAATATACACCATTAAATGTTATAAAAAATAATTACATCAGAAAATAACTAGCTGCATAATATCAAACTATCAAACTTACATAGCAGTTTCCCTCCAGATCCTTAAGAAAAGGATACTTCACAATAAGTGCTCTAACTACTTGCACATATTCCGCATTGTTGGGATACCTGTAAGAAAGACTAAATTAATGAATAAAGCCATTTATACTCTACCCACAATTGGCCCCGCACCTTAACGGACTATTTTCTCACCTCATAATAGGGCTGGGCGATATATCGATATAAACAAATATATCGATATATTTTTAAATGAGATATGGAATTAGACCATATCGCATATATCGATTATAGTTCAAATGTGATCCTTGCTCCCATAGATATGTCCGTGAGGTTCTAAACATACGTCAAAACCCGCGCCATCTTGGAACAGGGGTCCGAAGCATTCAGATCAACGCTAAAGATGCCGGACTTTTGTACTGCTTAATTATGTTCGATAGAGGAAATGAAAAGAACAAACAGCATGGATAACATTTAACAGGTGACAATGTGTTTTATGATTATATATGCCGCCGACCAGCAATCTGAGCTCCGGCGGCAGCCGGAGGCGGAGAGCCCGTCGGCCGCAGCCGTGTCTCTTCCCCGGGCAAAAACACCGCTTCGCCTCGCTGCTGCGCCGGGTCCCCGCTGATCCAGATCGGACCAGCCAAAGACAGAGTTGTGACCGGTAGGATCTTACACGTAGTCCAGGACGAACTGTATGTCGATATCGGGCGGAAAGTCTCCACTGCGTTTGGCGAGGCGGATCGGAAAGAAGCTACAGCGGGGCAGCGACCGTTGCGGCTGCAGGATCTGGAGCTCAGTGCCCGTTAAAATTACATGTAACCATAAATACATACAGAAATAAATAGTGGAGGAATGAGCCTCGGACATTTCAGTCTGTTTAAACTTCACCTTGAAGCAGAAACTCTTAGTTCAGAAGGGTGAAGTTTCCGTTTGGACTCAGATCTGTGAACCGATCATAATAAATGTCTTTGTTTTGTAGTCGATAGTTCATCTTAAGTTTATTTAAGTGGAAGCAGTATCAAGTGGAAGAATGGGACTATAACCTAGGCTTACAGGCATGAGGCATTACATTTTGAACAAAGTAGATTATATTAATATCAAAAGCTTAATTGACCTTTGGAACGAATCACAAATAGCCTATGGAGCTTTGATTTCAAAAAAGGTACTCCTGTTATACAGTATTTAGGTTTACATTTTATTGTTATTTGAACAGCTGAGCATTTAATCATGAACCAGGTGAAGAAACCGGTTTATTATTTATTTGATTTTGCAACTGTTTCTATGAAACTACTTGTGACATGTCATATTTGATTTGGGCTTTGACTGAACATTTGCTCTCACTTCGCGGAAAAAAATATCGGGATATATATCGTATATCGATATTCAGCCAAAATATATCGGGATATGACTTTTGGTCCATATCGCCCAGCCCTACCTCATAATACCTGTCTAGTTGATGTTACTTTTATGCAATGATAGAGTGACGACAACAAACATGAATAATGTTACATGAATAAAAGACATACTGACTTACATTGTGTGTTCTATAACTGCTTCATGCAGAACACGAATGATCGTATGTCGATCTTTGCTGGACTTCTGACATGCTTCCCTTTTGTCAAGTCTGGTCTGAAGATCTCTAGGGAAAGGAGGAATAACAAAACCAAGAGGCAGTCTGCCACTTGCCTCGTTTCTAATAAGGGATGGGGAAGGGAGGGGATGAAAAACACATAATTCTAATTAGCAACCAAGGAAGTAATATATTCATGGTTATACTCCATTATATGTCAAAATATACTGTATAAGGCATTTTTGTAATTCTTTGCAGTGTAAAAAACCTACCTGTCTGTTGTCAAAGGTTGCTCAGTGTTAACATCTGGCACTGGTACTAAAGTCAGTGTTACATCCTTCAGCTCCTGTACAAATGTGTTGAATTTAAGTTGCTTTTTAAATGAACCAGAAAAAAGAAATGCCACCATATGTTCAGTCAAGCCGCACTGTACTGTCTCTCCATCCACGTCATTGTCTGAAAAGAATAGGCATGCACAGACACCCACACACAGAGATAGAGAAAGTCATTTTTCAGAAGAAATTAAAGTATATATTAATAAACATGTACAAAAAGCAAGGTTATTTTAACATGCAATGGTTAGCTAAGAACATACAATATTTTACATCAATAGCTATCGTTACCCTAAAAGGTTACTGGTCACTGTTTGACACGGACATTACAGCTGTAAACGAATTTAAATAAGCGTTAACTTTAAACAAATAACGCCAGGTTTAGCAGCTTGCATCTGTACCGAGCAGCTTACCATTAACGTTACACACTCTAATGCTAACGGACATTGACAAATCAATAACGTTAGACCACAAGTGCAAAAATCTGCGGCTTCTGCTTCAGGCACAACGCAAGACGAGGGGAGGGGCGCACACATGAGGGCTTCACTTAACCAAACTAAAGTTAATACTAATACAGAATTCCCCAAACTCAACAAAACACTCCTATTTGGACAGTTTTCTATACAACGGAACTTCGCCAGCTCCACAATTAATTACCTAAAGAATTAGCTAACATGCTTTTATCAACTAGCTAGCTATGTAAACCCCACCTAACATTAGCTAACCTTAGCAAATAGTTCGCTAGCTAGCATTCCTTTTTAGCTAGCAAGTAACAGCTTCCATTCAACTCATTGTGAAAAAAATAGAATAAACATAACGTTATAGTAGAGATGGTGTGCAAAGCCACACATTATGGTCATGCAGAACATAACGTTAACCGAATTTTCGGATGGCAAAAGGCTGATTTAATTAACTGACATAGCTAGCTAGCTAATTTTCTAGATAATGCTAACGTTAGCTAGCTAGCTAGCAATTTGCCGTTCAGTTCGGTAAAAGTCCATTCCCCCTTGACAAAAAAAAGTTGTAAAGAAAATATAAAGCACTATATCAGCTTAACATTGATGTTACCTCTGAATCTCTGTGTCTCTTCTTCCGTCAGTATAATCCCTGACTCTGTTAACTTCTGGAGCAGCTCCTCCGTTGACAGCTCCATTGTTCTCCGGTTTTCGCGCCAGGTGCAGCAGTGACGGTTGGGAGAAGCAAAGTGCTGCTGCTGCTGCTGCAGCCACTGCGCATGTGTGAACTCCCTCTTTTCAAAAATCAACATTCAATGTTGCCTCTGAGATAAATATTTTTTACTATCCAATTCTTATATTGCTATTCATTGTTGATTTCACAGAGTTATATATAGTTTACTAGCATTAATAACAATATATTTATTGTTTATAATCTCCTAAGTAATGAATCTGAGAACTTCATAATTTCCTTGACAGCCCTGAGGCACTAGCCATCCCATCCCCCAACATAATTGTGGTCACATCATGGGTCAAACACTGACATCTTTCTTATTGTACCCATTGACATATGGATTGTACCCCTATATGTTCAAAAAATGGTACAAACATGGACCCTTGCTCACGTTAGAACGTATATGTACCCTTTTAACCTACAAATGTGTACCTTATGGATCAACTATGACCCTTTGGCGGTACATCACCAGCAGTTGTACCTCAGAGAACATAAATGGACCTCAACCGTACCTTTATTTCTGACAGTGTAGTCTATGTCACCAGCCTGAGCAATGTAATTTGTAGACGGTCCCTACAACAGTGCACACGTACGTGCACGGGCCACGGTGGAGCGCTCCATCTGATTGATTGGACAGATGACTCTGTCTTGCAGAAAAAGTCTGCGACAGTGTTTTAGCCTGGGGGGTTCTGCACAACATCGCGCAGGAAAACAGGGTGCCATAAATGTAGTGATGGAGCCAGATGACCCGATGCCCAGAGATCAGTGTCCAGCCACACCCCCAACCACGGGGAACAGGATATTATTCCTCGCTTTCACCAGAGGTTTGTACTTACGGCGCAAGATCAACGTGGATCTTGCTTCTGGATCTCTTTCAGTTATCTGGCTTCACCTAACCTAACAACCGCGGTCCTGCACAAGCTGTATCACGCACGCTGGTTATCAACCAGTTCAGTCAACTCAGGGTTTCCCCCAATCCAGCGTGCGGCTCACATAAAAGAGGCGGGGTTTGCGCACCACCGACCAATCGCGAAACATCTAGCTACCAGAGTCGCATGTTTTATATAAGAAGAGCAAATTATAATTCTACATAAATTATGAAGAACACAGACTCGGTTTTACAGGGAAAACGCAATACAGTCGCTGCTTCCTAAAACAGGAAGGAAAGCTGGCAAAAACGCTGATGCGTAATTACTCATTATCAATATCATTCCTCATTGACAATCTCACTAATCAATCGCAACCAACTTTAACAAAATTCATACCTCTTCCGTTTTTAAAAAATACCCATCAAAAACAGGTTCTCGTTAAATGTTTTACTCAAATTTTATTTTTATTATATTTTTTTTTTTTTACATTTTTGAGCCAAAAAATAATTTTTTTCTTTAAATCACCTTTTTCTTTTTTTTCTCTCTTTTTTTCCCCTTTTTCTTTTTTTTTTTATTTCTCAAAATTTTTTTTCTTTTTATTATAAATTTTTTTTTTTTATTTTTTGTTTTTTTTTTTTTTTTTTTTTTTTTCTTTCTCTTTTTCTTTTTTTCTCTTTTTTTTTTCCCTTTTTTTTTTTTTTTTTTTTCTCTCTCTCTCCTCCCTCTCTCCCCCTCTCTCTCTCTCTCTCTCTCTCTCTGCGGCAGCTCTGATCTCACCCCCCCTCCCCCCCCCCCCTCCCCCCCCCTCCCTCCCTCTCCCCCCCCCCCCCCTCCTCTTCTAGGCTACAGAACGGTGACACCGTTATCAACCGAGTATTGATTGGTCAGTAGGCGGAGCTTTAACACCGTTGATCTCTGATCTCCAACATAACCTGCACCCGGCCAGGTTAGGTGTTCAGCATGAGTTACCACGTGCGATTGAACCCGATAACAAGTGATCCACCTCGTGATACAGAAAATCCCGCGTTGAACCTGAAGTTAGTTCGCTAACGCCAAATCCTGCTTCGAGTACAGGGCTCGGCAGTGACTGAAGTGGATGTTTCACTGTCACAACCAGAGCCAAAGATCAGAGCTGACTTCTTAAAGTATTCACGTGAAATCACACTGGATCCAAACACAGCACACACAAGCAACAAGACTGAAACCACATCAGCTGTATCCTAGTCACCCAGACAGATTCACTGGCTGGTGTCCGGTCCTGAGTACAGAGAGTGTGACTGGACGCGGGTTACGGGGAGGTGGAGAATAGAGGTGACATTTACATAGCCGCCGCATACAAGAATGTCAGCAGAGCAGGAGGGGTTCAATGAACGTTTGTTTGGATGCAATGACAAATCCTGGGCTTTAAACAGCAATTCCTTTTTTTGAACCCGTATCCCCTTTTCTTCTGACAAAGTCCGGACTCTCGTCTCAGGTCCTGAGACCTCCAGAGTAGGAGTGTAGTGGCCTACCTGGATCATAGTGCAGGTATTCCGTCCTTTTTACAGCGTGTTCGAAAAATGACTCTCATCCACAGAGTCCAGACCACATTCACTCAGCTGCTCTATGCTGGACTGAGCAGCTTAATTAGTACAAGGGAATGCTGAGATTTTGAAACTGAAATAGTCATTTAGGGCATAAATTACTATTTCAGTTTCAAAATCTCAGCATCACACGCATTGCCTCCGCCATTGGGTTGTCAAACTCAACTTCCCAGAGGGCCACACGGAAAGTAAGAATCACATCAAGGGCCAGACATGTTTAGTTTATTGATATGCTTTTATTTAATCGAAAAGTAAAATATATTTGACTGTATTATTGCATGTGTCATATAGTCTTCTCACTTACAGTTTGATCAACAAAGTCCTAAAGAAGTCAGGAGAAAGTTTGCAGTCATCATAGAAAAGAAACGCCCCAAAACGTCGGGAAAAGTAACAAAAACGTCCGAAAAAAGTGACAAACTAGGTGCGCCAAAATATATTGTGAACCTAAATTGATATGCGGACCGGATCATAATCTGCGAGGGGCCGGATTTGGCCCGCGAGTTTTAGCGTGTATAGAGCCAACATATCTCCACCAGACTCCATGTTAATAATCAGGACTTTTAGCGTGTATAGAGCCAGCATATCTCCACCAGACTCCATGTAAATAATCAGGACTTTTAGCGTGTATAGAGCCAGCATATCTCCACCAGACTCCATGTTAATAATCACTACTTTTAGCGTGTATAGAGCCAGCATATCTCCACATGTAATTGGATGAATTAAGGGTTTATTTCAACCAAACCAGAGTGGTGATTGTTGGAACAGTGGAAAGATGAACCTTTTTGATAGGCTAGTTTCGTTTTTTGTGTTTTATATTTAAATGTGTTATATGATGCTAAAATAAACAAATAATTTAAACTATTTTGTCATTTTGACTTGTACGTCCACATTTTTTTGTTATTAAACTGTACATTTAATACTCAAGTAAAGCAAAAGTACCTTAAGTTAGTGTTTTTGAATGTGCAGGTCAGTGTAGCCTATACATAGGCCTATATGATAACAAAATGTCAGACAATATCTAGTCATATCGATGTCGATTCTGAACTTGGGGGTGTGGAGCGATGTGACAGTTATCGAGGCATAGTATTACTTTTTTTTTTTTTTTTTAAAGCCAAGCCCTTTGCTCCCCCTCGATAACCCTCGCCCTCTAAGCCCTCTTCTGCCGTACAGCCATTACAGATACTGTCAGCGGGGCGGATGGTTAAGCCTATATTAAAGGAGTTATTTCAGATACTTCCCTATGGTTTAGATTAATTTTATAGAGACACACACACCCCCGCGTTAACGGGTCCTCGCTACGTTGGAAACCCGATGACGAGACAAGAGGCTTTTGATTGACAACCTAGATGTCCCCCCTATGTGAAATACACAGCACACAGAAGATCTTTACAACCAAACAATTACAATACATTACTCATACTCGGACAGCTACCTCTGCCTTGGTCACAGAAGCTTCCGCTCAGCTGGAGGATCCAAGGCCTGCTTGTCAGATCGGTCCCCGGGGTTGCTGCAAACCGCACGGTTAAAGAGGAGTCCCCACTTCCCCTTTCCGCTCACACGGGTGAAGTGGAGGACAAGGAGGAAAAAGGAAAAAGGAAAAAAAAAGTCTTCTAAAAAGGCAAAAAAAGACTCAATGTTTTTTTGGGTCACCTTGTTCAAGACGAACGCAGGTGGTTTAATTTTATTTAAAGCAAAAAGTTAACAAGAAAAAACTAAATAAATGAAAAAATGAACTAAGTTCGATCACTCCAAATGCTCTAAGACACAGGATGCCCATACAGCAAGGGTGAAGGTCAAGAGAGCAGAAAAAAGGCCAAGAGTCAAAAGGCAAGAGCTAAAAAATCTCGTTGGCAAAGCATCAATATATTTATATGTACATTTTCATGGGGTTCAACCCCCCATCACAGTGAGGTGTGTTTTACCATCTTATCTTACCTTACATGGCAATACAATCTTAATTCAGCTATCAGGCTGGTCATACGTAAAAACATCTCATGTGACGATATTTCCTATATGCATATGCAATTACAGTGCCTTGCGAAAGTATTCGGCCCCCTTGAACTTTTCGACCTTTTGCCACATTTCAGGCCTCAAACATCAAGATATAAAACTGTAATTTTTTGTGAAGAATCAACAACAAATGGGACACAATCATGAAGTGGAACGAAATTTATTGGATATTTCAAACTTTAAGAAATAAAAAACTGAAATATTGGGCGTGCAAAATTATTCAGCCCCCTTAAGTTAATACTTTGTAGCGCCACCTTTTGCTGCGATTACAGCTGTAAGTCGCTTGGGGTATGTCTCTATCAGTTTTGCACATCGAGAGACTGACATTTTTGCCCATTCCTCCTTGCCAAACAGCTCGAGCTCAGTGAGGTTGGATGGAGAGAGTTTGTGAACAGCAGTTTTCAGTTCTTTCCACAGATTCTCGATTGGATTCAGGTCTGGACTTTGACTTGGCCATTCTAACACCTGGATATGTTTATTTGTGAACCATTCCATTGTAGATTTTGCTTTATGTTTTGGATCATTGTCTTGTTGGAAGACAAATCTCCGTCCCAGTCTCAGGTCTTTTGCCGACTCCATCAGGTTTTCTTCCAGAATGGTCTTGTATTTGGCTCCATCCATCTTCCCATCAATTTTAACCATCTTCCCTGTCCCTGCTGAAGAAAAGCAGGCCCAAACCATGATGCTGCCACCACCATGTTTGACAGTGGGGATGGTGTGTTCAGGGTGATGAGCTGTGTTGCTTTTATGCCAAACATAACGTTTTGCATTGTTGCCAAAAGTTTGATTTTGGTTTCATCTGACCACAGCACCTTCTTCCACATGTTTGGTGTGTCTCCCGGGCCCTGGCTTTTGCCAAACTTTAAACGACACTTTTTATGGATATCTTTAAGAAATGGCTTTCTTCTTGCCACTCTTCCATAAAGGCCAGATTTGTGCAGTGTATACCTGATTGTTGTCCTATGGACAGAGTCTCCCACCTCAGCTGTAGATCTCTGCAGTTCATCCAGAGTGATCATGGGCCTCTTGGCTGCATCTCTGATCGGTCTTCTCATTGTATGAGCTGAAAGTTTAGAGGGACGGCTCGTTTCTTCGTAGATTTGTAGTGGTCTGATACTCCTTCCATTTCAATATTATCGCTTGCACAGTGCTCCTTGGGATGTTTAAAGCTTGGGAAATCTTTTTGTATCCAAATCCGGCTTTAAACTTCTCCACAACAGTATCTCGGACCTGCCTGGTGTGTTCCTTGTTCTTCATGATGCTCTCTGCGCTTTACACGGACCTCTGAGACTATCACAGAGCAGGTGCATTTATACGGAGACTTGATTACACACAGCTGGATTCTATTTATCATCATTAGTCATTTAGGTCAACATTGGATCATTCAGAGATCCTCACTGAACTTCTGGAGAGAGTTTGCTGCACTGAAAGTAAAGGGGCTGAATAATTTTGCACGCCCACTTTTTCAGTTTTTTATTTGTTAAAAAAGTTTGAAATAGCCAATGAATTTCGTTCCACTTCATAATTGGGACCCACTTGTTGTTGATTCTTCACAAAAAATTACAGTTTTATATCTTTATGTTTGAGGCCTGAAATGTGGCAAAAGGTCGAAACGTTCAAGGGGGCCGAATACTTTCGCAAGGCACTGTACCATCTAACATACAATCGGCTCAGTTCATCACTAGGTCAATGCAGCCATCTTTCTCTCTCCTGTGTGCATCTAGGGCACTTCCTCTTTCCAGCCGCAGGTTCAAGCAGACAGTTACACGAGGCCGCTTGCAAATACTTCCTCTCTACGGCCGCAGGGTCAAACGGGCAGTTACAGTAATTCACACTAAGATGTCTCTAAGCATGTTTTATAATAATATCAGTAACACAACGTTAAGCATGATTATATTTCTAAGCAATCATACACTTTTAGAAGCGAATCAACACTCACAAACCAATATCAAAGGCAGTATTATAGTTTCAAGAGCAGAAATATATTTTAGCTGTTTTTGGGTTAACTCATGTCAAAAGCAGAAGCACATTCTCAACTGTTCTTGAGCTGATAAATTTCAAATGCAGGAGTATAGTTTTAGCTGTTTTTTGGATTAATACAAATAGCCTACATTTCAAAAAGCAGGAGCATAGTTTTAACTGTTTTTTGGATTTTCACATACCCTCGTTCAACAGGGGACATTCTACCAGAAACGTACATTATCTGTCCTGGAATTGTTACAGTTAATTAATACAACTTATGATCCAAAACTGACAAAAATGACTAAATAGGTAATTTCTTTGAGTTTCGCTTTAACGAAATATCGTCTGTCCTCAGCCACATTTTAACTACCTCATCCATAATTTTGTTATTCTGAAAACATTTAGAAAAACACTTAAAAGTTAAAGTTATCATTCACGATAATTGATTACATTAAATGCCACATACATTCTACAAATAAATCGTATTTTACAACTGTCCCCATATTTTCGTGTTTGTCACGTTAACATAAAAAGTGTGCAATACGCCTTCAAGGTTCCGACTCAGAGGACGTGACATATTTGACTGAGTTGATGCTGACACTGATAAAGGATGACTTTTTTTCTATCACTTTTATGGCTTTTTTTTGAGGAGGACGAGCTAAAGGGTCAGTCGCTGTCACACTAAAATATCATAGAAAAGAATGATGAAAATCGGCCTGACATTATGTGTATCCCCCTTTGTTTTTGCTGGAATTGAATATGAATAATTAAAGACAATGTCGGTAACAAACAATAGAGGGCAGCACCACGCCACTGCAGCGTCTAGACTGCTCTTTTTGGACCAGGAAGTGCGGTGCCAGATCCACCACCACCACCACCGTTATAACAAAACAAGGGCTGTTAGGGAGATACACATAGTTTTTCCTTGGATAACCTGGAATCATATTCGTCTTGACATGGAGGGTATGTCGTGTTTTAACATGTAAACGCTCCATCCTGATAGGTGTTGCCTCAGTTTTAGCTCTACAGCCAATCTAATGACAGATAGCTAACGTTAGCTTGTTAGCTTAGGTAGCTAGGTTAGCTGTCAGACCTGTTTTGATTTTCACTTGATTCGTTTTTCATATCTAACTATGTGTTTCCAGACTGACTATTAATATGTCCTTTGGTTTGATTTAACATCTTGTCTTAACAATGCCTGTCACTGAATCTTTTCCTTGTAAATTACTGTTTTATTAGGAATCTCACACTCCTTTTACAAATGTAACAAGTGCAACATTAGCTTCGACAAACGTAACGTCAGATACTTCCAGACCCTCCTCGGGTTTGGACGTGTACAAAAACATGACTACTTCAAACTCAAAGGGACATTTTCAGTTTTTACTGTATCGGTTGGTTTGTATTTTCTCTGTGGCTGTCTATTTGTAGTAGTTTTTGTACAGTGTTTGTCAAGTTATTTTGAAAAAACAGCACCAGATCCTCCCACAAAATCATAAGTGTCCCCTAGGGGACTGAAGTTACATTCATACATTTGTCAAAAAAATATGTAAAAACATACATTATTGTTATTGTCAGGGTTAGGCAAAGAGCTACAGTTGGACACAGCCATAATGTATGGAGTTGTTCAGAAGTAAAGGGTGCCTTTAAACGTCTCCTTCCACTACTTCCACTCTGCTTTCTAAAATGATTGTTGGACTTTTTCAGTAAAACAAAAAGGGGGCTTACCTTCAAGTAAAGAAATGACAGATTGGACAACTCTTTATTAGTTTATTGTCAATCGCAGATAATGACAATCCAATGTTTTAATATATAATGTAGACTTGGCATATTGCTATGTTACAGACAATCTATTGTGACAATTTATACAATATACACTACATAACTCTATCTCTCACTGTCTCCACAGACACACTCTTCCAGTTAAAGGTATGTATCAGTAAAAAGGGTCAATCCATATCAGTTTGATAGAACTTATAAATGTGGGTTATTTATTGATTTCCTGTACATCTTTCTCTGTGTTCAAAGTTCACTTCCAAGCAGCTTGAGAGACTGGCCAAGAAGGCAGAGAAGGAGTCGGAAAAGGAGCAGGCCAAGGTTAAGAAGGTGAGGAAACTAGCCCAATCTTAAAGCCAAGTCACTGGGGCACTGTGGCGGCAGCTAAATGATTCAGATGCATCCCTGTCATCGCAATGACCCACAATGTTCTCTTGCATAGCGGGACCTTTGATATCATATTGTACACCTCTTTCTGTCCCTTTATCTCTACTGTGACCTCTCTAACGAAGAATAATAATATGTTAATTTATATGGCACCTTCACAAGTAAAAGTCCGCAACAAAAGTCATAAAATGCTGACATCAAGCTAAAAACATAAAATACAAACTAACTAGGTAAAAAACTAACTAGATAATACTTTAAAACTAAACAAAAGCAAGTCTAAACAAATGGCTCTTGACCTGCTATAATGGCAAAATGCCAAAAAATAATCTTAAAAAAAAAAAAGGCCAAGCTTCTTTTGGTGCAATTTTTAGCTGTAGGAATTGTTTTTTAAGGTCATATTTACTAACTAAAGTGCTCTTTGTTTAGCACAAGTTAAACATGTAAAGCATCCAGACAGATATCATCTGCATCTTTGTTCTTTCTTCCCTTTTCTCTGTATCAGTTGGATAATGTGGTATGTGATCTTTGCAGTCGGTCTGTAGTGGGTGATGATAATGTTTGGGTGTGGCTGTTTGGGGCTGTGCCAGTATCTCTATATCTATTCCAGACTTGTTAAGTCATTGTGTGTATATATGCAGCCCTATCACTGGCCAATGGCAGCAAAGGCTTATCAGATGAGTGAAAAACATCAATAGATAATACAATGAGTTAGGTCATTATGGAGTGTTAAAACAAATATGAAAAGCTTTTTCTTTTCCTTTTACTGCCAGTCAATCGGTAGAAAGTAGCGCTTCAGTGCCGTTGCAGTCATTCCCCGGCTGCAATGATGCGCAGATGCGGAAGATCCGGAAATGCTGACCAATCAGAGCAGAGGGGCTTTTTTTTTTCGAGAGGGGGGCTTAAAGAGACGAGCGTGTTTCAGACAGAGGGTATAAATACAGGTATATTCAGACAGACAGTATGAGAAAAATGTGTTTCTTGTACACATGTTCTAGTAATTAGCTAGCTATCTTTGTTACCATTAGCTTGCCAATTAAAATTATTTAAATACGGTTAGAATAGTTTATACAGGACTACGCAGTATATGGGTAATGAACTGGTGTAGTTTTATGACGAAGCAAAGAAGGCTGTCCTCTTTCTCCAATCTTGTTAAAAAAATAAACTCCAGAACAATCTGAAAAATAAGGAGTAGGGGGGATTGAACGTGTAACGTATGGGGACCATTGATTGTTTTAACTGGCTACACCAGCTGAGCACACACGGCGTAGGATTGTGTGAGTCACAGGCGAGACGGAGAGCTTTTGCTTTTGGATTGTTGTTGTCAGTATTTTGGAGCCGGCACAGCGCTGTGAAAACGTCAATATATTGTCAGCTGTTATCAGAGGACGGAAGTGAAGGAAAAAAGAAAAAAAAGAGATAGTAAAATATACCAGATGAGTAAAATGAAAAATGTATAACTTAAATATTATGTTTAATATTTTAGTATTTTATTCGCGGTAAAGGAAAACCAACTGATTGAGGGTTAAATATAATAACATACACAATGTAAAAATGTCTGTTTTTATTTTTACACTTCATTTTGGATATTTAACCAAGAGTATTATTTATTGATATATTCGGCTGTATTTTCACCTGGTCTAATTACTGTTTACTGCCCTTTGTCAGTTTTGGTGCTTCATGATTGGACATCTTTTTGTTGTTGTCATCAGTAGATTATTTATGGACATTCTACTGGTCAAGTGACCAGTCAGCAGGGGCAGCACAACTTTAGCATTGTATATGTATAACATCATGCATCATTTATAGAGGTAAATAGATATGCTATAAGGTCATTAGGCATTGCTGTTCTAATGTCAAAAGCATGTTTGGTTTGGAGATTACAGAAGACATATCTAGGTGATTTCTGTCATGGAACAAATGAGGTTACACCAATCTGTTATCCTCTCACTGGCCAGAGACATATCTTCACTTTATTACTCCCATCCTATCTAACAGCTCATATGCATTTGAAATATGGAGAAAGCTGCTGCTGTTTGTTTTTATTACTGTTCGTATTACTAACTTTATAGGAGCTACACTTGTAAAGATGTAATCCACACAATTTAAAAACTGGAAAAGAAAGCCAGGAAAATAAGTTATAAGTAGTGATGCACCGAAATGAAAATTCTGGGCTGAATCTGAAAATTCAGGATGCACTGGGCCGAAAACCGATGTTGTTTGTATTAATACTTTGTAATTGATTTCATGAATTTAATTTCATCTGATCTGATTTGAAAAACTCAACTGAGAAGGAAATCTCATGATTTAATCTACAAACTATTATTTAAATAGTATAAGATTACTGCCCTGGTCGTATCACGCAGCACTTGTTACAACAGAGAAAGCGAAAGCCTGATCAGCAAGTTATTTAAATAATTTATTATAGTTAAATAATGTTTACAGCTATAGATATTTATCTGGTACTACTACTAAACACAAACTGATAACAGCTTCACAAATGCAGAGAGTAGCTTGCTCTTCTCTATTTCATATTTGTTATTGTTTAGTATTTTAAAACAAAATTAGTGTCAGTAGCTTATTGGTCAGGTACAGTTTAGAACATAGTCACAGCAATGATGCATCCTCCACAATACAGCCAGTGTTTTTTCCACAACTTCCACAGCAGCTGAGTAGAGCACACAGAAATCAATGTTGACAGACACATGGCATATGGATGGTATATGCCAACTGCAAGGTAAAGGTTTTTAAATGAATCCTAGACCAAAATAGTTTGGTGCTAGAAAACTATTAAAGTGCCCATATTATGAAAAAATCCCCTTTTCTGGGATTTAGGGTGTTATTTTGTGTCTCTGCTGCTTCCACATAGCCTCGTGAGACCGTCCTGATCTGGCGAGCTCCAGTTTTCCACTCGCAGATCAGTCTGGCATCTTGAGATAGAGAAAATTTGGAGCAGTTCGCCAAACGACCGACCAATCGGCGTTGGTTTTGAGGCGGGTTTAGGTGTGACGCAACGAGAAGCGACCGTTAGTCTAAACAACGTGGTGGCTTCCACGGATGAGATGAGCGTAGCTATCGCAGCAAGTTTTATCAGAATTAGGAAGTATTCCTTCATTGAAAGAAGAGCAAAAAACGTCACTGGAGGCTTTTCTCTGAGGAAAAGATGTTTTTGCTCTTCTCCCAACTGGTTTTGGCAAGAGTTTGATGTGATTGGTTGATTTGGCCCGTCTAGGTGGTGATATACAGATGGTTTATCCAATCAGCTAACCAGGATTTTCACCACTTCCCAAAAGTTCTCCAACGGAAAGTTCCTAGATGGATATGCCGAGCAAATGCGAAGTGATCCATCTGGAGGAGTCAGGTTAGCTTCCACACCCATCCATGCTGTTTTGAGTGAGATCTGGTTTCTGAATGTGTCCTGCCTTCAGTCTCCTGGTGAGCTGGTCAAAATCTGCCAGGCTTTCTACGTCACTAGCCAAAACGAGGGGCCTAGGGGGCTGACCGTTAGCATGCTAGTGCTAGCATTCTAGCTCGTTCTCAATGGCAAAACACTGCTGCTACAAAACACACGAATTCACCCTAATCTACAAAATAAATTGTATAGAACTACTTCCATGTCCCTGTTCTGCAGGTATTCCAAGCAAAGTGTGAAGTGCGCCCTCGTTTAGAAGAAGTCTCCCGGCTAATCCTGCCTTGTACTGACTGAAGTTAGAGAAACAGCTAGCTAGCTCGTGTAGTCCTTACCTAGCTACTGAGCATGTGCGACTGCCAACAAAGATGTTACAGAAGTTGAGATGTCTCACTCTGTAGCTAAAACAGAGACCTGACACAGGGTGAAATGAAATGGTGTTTTTTGAAAATGAAACCATGTAAACATATTCTGATACAATCTCAAATTACAATTATGAACCTTAAAATGAGCATAATATGAGCACTTTAAACGAAACAAAAAACTTGTAGTTGACCCTGTCTCCCTAACCATACATGTATGTTGTTTACGTTTTAATGTAATGTGTAAAGCCTTGAGACTACTCCTTTAGCAGATTGCTTTTGGATTTTAGTATAGCGATAAAAGGTCAAGACCCAAACTATCCACAACCATAATGTTGTGTGTACTTGCGAGTCAGAAAAAAGGCCTATTTTATATGAGTAATAATACTGTACTTTGGATTTGGTCAGTCTAAAAAAATCATTTGAAGACCTCAAGACCTCTTTGGGATCTGCTAACATCTCATGGGCATTTGTCAGCATTTTTGTCTTATTAGAGACAAGGTAAAAGTTAGATTAATCCTAACAAAAATCATTATCAGTTACAGCTTTTGTTGACCTAAATTATAACAAGCTTATGTACAATGTTGACACTAAAGATTACGCAATGGTGTTTCTGTGCGTCACGTTTACATGTGTGTGCACTACATACACCTGGAGGATTGTACTAAACCAGGTACGCTAAAGGTCAATTTGAGTTGCGTTTTTTGAGTGTTTACAGTGTCTTTGTCTCATCACTAGGCGTTGCAACAGAAGAATGTGGATTGTGCCAGAGTGTATGCTGAAAATGCCATCCGAAAAAAAAACGAAGGTCTCAATTGGCTGCGCATGGCATCTCGAGTCGACGCGGTAGCCTCCAAAGTCCAGACTGCTGTCACCATGAAGGGAGTAAGTTACTGTGTTCAGTCAGCTCATCAGCGGTGGAACAAGTGTTCACATCCTTTACATAAGTAAAACTACTAATACCACACTATAAAAGAACTTTGTTACAAGTCAACCTCCTGCATTGAAAATGTTACTTAAGTAAAAGGCTGTATCATCAGAAAAAAGTATTAGTATTAGTACTCAATGCAGAAAAGTCCTCACATATAAAAAAAACTAACTGGAAACGATCCAAACAGTTCTGTCAATCAGCCAAGTTTTTAATGGTCTATTTCAGCTGGACCTGTAGGCTGTAATATTGTTGGTTAGTTTAATTTATTGTAATTTCTAAACTACATGTGATTTGTGTGCAGAAATCTTAATGTGTAAAGTAACTAGTAACTAAAGCTGTAACAGATGAATGTAGTGGAGTAAAAAGTCGTAGAAGTAGTAGAAAGTAGAAAGTGGCATGAAAAGAAAAGACTCAAGTAAAGTACAAGTACCTCAATATTTGGACTGAAGTACAGTACTGGAGTAAATGTACTTAGTTACATTCCACCGCTGCAGGTCATTGATACTTGCTGTATACAGTTTTACTATATGTAGGATTGCTTACCACATCATATGTGTCCTTCCAGAATGAGACAAATCCATCATAAAAGCATTTCTGTCCATCAGGTGACCAAAAACATGGGCCAGGTGACCAAAGCTCTGGACAGAGCTCTAAACTCCATGGATCTCCAAAAGGTCTCTGCCGTCATGGATAAGTTTGAAACCCAAGTCCAGAACCTCGACGTCCACACCTCAGTGAGTGGCTGCAGACTATGTGCATTTGTTCTTGTATACTGTATGTATTTTCATAAAGTGTTTTTGGTCAAGTGCTTGGTTAGATGTTCTGTCTGACTTGAAAGGGTAACTTCAGTATTTTTCAACCTGGTGTTCTCCCATGTTTTTGTAACAGTAAGAATTTTTAACGTTAATGAAAATATGCTGGCTTTATACACGCTAAAAGTATTGTTAATTTAAAGTCTGGTGAGTGTAGCGGTGATTCTGCTAAAACAAAAAGGATCTTACTCTTGAACTAAAAGGTATCTTTCTAGGGATCCTTTCTGTATGTTGTCAGACACTTGAAGTAATCTGAGTCTGTGGTAAAAACAGCACTTTGAGTGGACGGAAATTGATGATTCACATTTGCCCTGTAGGATTACATTGCAGGTTCGCGGCTGCCCATTACAGCGTGTTCACTCACTACTGGGCTAATTTCAAATATTTTGTTTACATTTGTCACTTAGACACCAATGCATGGGGTCCAGGTTGACAAATACTGATATTACCCTTTAAATTGTAAAAACAAATCCAACCCAGTTGTTGAGTTTTCTTTTGTCCTTAACACACTCGATCCATCCCTCTCTTTCAGGTGATGGAGGATTCCATGAGCTCAGCAATGACGCTGACCACGCCTCAGGAACAGGTGGACGACTTGATCCACCAAATAGCAGAGGAGAGCGGCCTGGAGGTGATGGACCAGCTCAGCCAGCTGCCTGCAGGAGCCACCTCGGTGGGCGCAGAGAGCTCTCGGAGCCAGGAGAGGGAAGACCAGCTGTCTCGACGGTAAGGACCAGTGTCTGTACTTGGTACTAGATCATATGTTTTATCCCATAACTACTGGGTTACAGGTTACAAGTTCCCTTAAAGGGTAATGTAGTTTCGAGTCATTTTTTATGAAGAAAAACTCAAAATTCTCTGAATCCAGCTTCTTAAATTTAGATTTAAATTTAGAATATGTCCTATTTGGAGACAAAAGCAAGACATTTGAGGCAACATATTGGGCTTTGGGAACCACTGATCCACCTCTTTCCTACGTTCCAGGTTGGCTGCTCTGCGGAACTGAGGACTCGTCCTGGAGAAGAGACCGGACTTGTTCCGGCTGTGTGGAAGCAGACGAGTTTAATGATGGTGACAGGAGCTGTGTGTGTGTTTCTATTGAACTGTTCCTACAAGGACTTAATGAGACTATCGATTACCATCCCCCTGCCTGCTCTATAAATAAACACACACACACACACACACACACACAGGCTAGAAATACTACCTGAGAAGGCATGAATCTCTCTGGTTCACCTTCCCATTTGATCCTTCTATTCCCGTTTCTATCTCCCCCTGTAATAGTGGAAGTCCCCGTTGGATCTCATTTTACCTTTTTGAGTCTCCTTCTTCTCCGTGTTTCTCCAACCAACACCACCACCTCCTCCTGTTCTCCCACTCAGCAGTTCTCAAACCACACACTTTTGGATGTATGCTTTGTACGAAAAATATTTTTTTTCACAAACTGTAAATTTACGATGATGATGATGTTTTAGTAGCAGTTATATTGATTATAATGGATTTTGGCGTCCCTGGCTCTCATAAGGTGCCCGGTGGGTTAAAGATTTATTTACAAGTGTTGTGGGCTCTGTCAGTCAGAGTTTTAATGGATGATTCTGTTGGGAAGAAGGAGAAACATACATTTAATGGGAAAAGAAATATCAGATTTTATACTTTGGTGTTTGGTCATTTTTAAGTTTAAAAGCGATCTCTTGGTAACACTAACAACTCCTTCAGAAGATTCATCCAAACAACAACCACTGCATGACATTATTGTATATGTATGTATATATATATACATATACATATATGTATGCAGCATAGTACAATCCTCAGACCTTTTGTTTCTCACTGTCAAAATAATTTAAATTTGTGTTCTACTTTTGTTGTTGATTATTTCTCATACCTGTATTGGGAATTTTTGCTTTCAATGCCTTATTTGGGATGCAGGTGCTTGCATAGGTGCTCCCTCCGCCAGTGCCTGAAGGACAGTAGTGTAGAAAGCAAACAGCAGTAAATGTCTTGGTCACAGCCAACTTCACTTCAACTGTGACTGTGATGAGTGAGCGCTCTGGTTGCCATAGCCGTCATAGAGGGACATATATTATCTCTTCAACTCTATAGATTGAAGAAGCCGGATCTCTTTGAGGTGTCCCCCAGCAACCTCACTCAGATATTTTTCAGAGCTTCTCTGTCTCAAATAAAGTAATCATCCCCACCTGTCTTAGTCTCATCCGAAACACTTCCAGTAGAAGACGTCAGTTAGGAGCAGAGATGTACGTGCTGGATCTTATTTAAAAAAAAATGTTGACAAGAATCAGTTGCTACTCCTTTTTTGCCTTGTAAACCACGTAAACAATGGCAACAGCGTGAGTTAGTGTTTTCTGTTGTTTTTAGAGCTCATATCTCTGTATTGAGATGCCTGTTAAGTGATTTTACTGGTTTTGATGCGTCCTTCTTTGAGCATCAGTGAGAGGGGCAGGCAGGCCAAAGCCAGACCTCGACCTATGACGGAGCATCTTTACTCTCGGATGTTTTCCATTTTTTTGTCCATTTTAACACAGGAAAGGTTTGTTATTACTCAGCGTTCAGCAGACTTTGAAGAATTATTGTTTTCTATATTTATCTTGGTAAAATAAAGTCTTGCCCTCTGACGCAGTCTTTCATTTGACCTGAGTGGTTTGCGTGTTGACAGACAATGCTTACATTGTTGCGTTTGAGCTGTATATACACTAGTATGTCCGATCAAATTTCAACCAACAGTAGATGGCACCAAAAGCATGAAGACAAATAATTTGGCTGCAAATGCAGCTTTGCCATGTCACAAAATAGTTCATGAAATCCACTTCCTCTAAAAATAACCTTTTTTTTTTGTATGTTACTTGAGCTTATGTAATTCAAATGCTTTAAGTTGGGTTAACTTTATTTCCATAAAAACAAAGGTTGTTAAAAAGACCAACATTCAACACAGCTAGATGTTAACGGTATGTTTGTATATTCACGTTAGTCATGTGCCATTGGCTTCTTATGTACTTGCACCACCTCTAACATTAGTTTTGTTCAGTCTAAACCAGGCCATCAGGAAATGCGCCGGGCTTTAAAGCTAATTTGATATAGCAGCCAAACTCATGTGTTACGAGATGCCATGGGGCTCAAAAATCCCCCCCCCCCATCTCATAGACTTACATTATGAAAGAGATCGCTGTAAATCAGTAGATGCATGCAAAATGACTTTTATCCGTAGTCTGGACCGGTGGAGGTCTCTATTGGGCCCCATTGTACGGAAGCAGCACCAATCATCCAGATAATTTTATACACGGCAGTTAAACGTTTTTGTCTTCATGCGCCACTGACCAGCTCTCATAGAAATAAACGAGACTCTCCCTTGAATGCTGCATCCAGGTCTTATATGTATTATAGGCCTACATGCGTGGTACATTGCATCGTCTGCACCAAGAACATTTTCTGTGTGAACAAGCAACAAAGTTTCATCTTATCTTATGTTCTTTAAAGTAGGCACACTTCTGGGAGCCTAGGGGAACCCCACTTACCTAAAGGGGGGTTCAGACCACAGCGAACAGTGGAATTGCTAGTTCCGATCCAGGCACGTGATGCCCCGTTAGGGGTTAGGTTTCACTGGGAGACTTTGGATTCCTGTCTTCAGTATTTATAAAATCCTGGCTATGCTCCTGTCTATGAAATAGCCTACTCTTGCCAGGCCATCTAGCTGAGGATAACCTTGTGTAGACTGGTGCTAAATTGGCATTTAATGACAAGGCTTTTGAAAGTATCATCATGGCTTCTCTCATCTCATTTGCAACACAACACAAGGCAGATCATGACCACCGCCCTGAGTTGGTTTCTGAATATTCAGACAGATGCAGCATGTTCACACACAAAGGCAAATACAGGCTGCTGTGTTGTCTGGGTGAACAGTTTAAACTGCAGCACAAAGAGCAAGTTTTCCTGTAATTTCTCACTGAAGCATTACTAGGAACAGTCTCAAGATGGGCGGTGGTGGAATGTTACTGAGGGGCTTTTTAGCATTACTCTTCACTCTTTCTCTGTCCCTCCCTCCTGCTCTGTTTGTGAAATAAGTCATGAGGTAAATTATCATACCATGGGTAAATAATTAGACAGCCCTGAGAGGGGAGCAGCACAAATGCCAGGCAGGAAATGTGCGTGCCTGGCAGCCCCATAACAACTGGCTGTCGCTCCATGAAATGTCAAAGAAGAGACCAGAGCGATCACCCCAGCAGGTTGTCTTGGCGTGCACTGAGTGTTTCCACTGTGGACTCCCCCGCCTTTTTCTTTTTCTGGAAGCCTTGACTTAGCCATGGTGACAGAAGGAGGACACACAACTCATGACAACACAATAGATGATGAACAAGCTGTCCCAGGACTGACTTATACACAGTGAAGGGTGGCAGTTAATATCCAGGATAAGACGTGGTGTTTTCACTGGAAAATACCAACCCAGTGATCTCGCTGAACCTGCAGGGAAGAGAACTGGAGGTTATGAATTGAAAATGGCTTTTTAAATATGTAAGTGACTCCCAGCAGGAGCCAGTTTCTATAAAAAGGGATGCTGGCAGGGTTGTGCTGACAGAATGGAGTTCCCCTTTAATGCCACGCTCCTGCATGGGTTGGGTTGCAGTGTCAGGTTTCCCTGTTGTGTCTGCTGTTTGTGTATGACAAATAAGCAATAGCCTACTTGGCAACGGGTTTGTAACTGGAAACTGTTTAGGGAGAGTGACTGTGTTGATTTCCCTCCATGAGCACAATGGATCAGTGTCACAAGATACAGACAGGCATCAAAGGTCAGGGAACAGAAACTGAGAGTAAAAGGCTTAAGAGGGCAATAGAGAGGAACAATGGTAACAATTACCATGATTGCAAGAGACAATAAGGAAGAGCTTGAGCTGAAAGTAGTGTCAACATGAACTCTCAACATCCTTTATAAACAAGCTTTATTATCTGCTTAATTATCACTTCATCATGATGTCTTCAGTTTCTAGCAATTCTGCCATTTTACTTAATTGGTTAGGAAATTAAATGTTACATTCTACTATGGCGAAGGCTCAGCTATGACTATTAATTAGTTGACGCTGCAGTTGCTTGTACGGAAGAGGATTAGGGTAGGGCTGCACGGTATGAGGAAAATATGTGATATGCGATAATGTTGAATATCGCGATAACAATATCACTTGCGATAAATAAACAGAGTACTCACCTCTGCATTTCTGCTGCTTTCAGTATTCTGCTACACATACAAAAAATTGCTTTTTGAATTTAAAACAATTGAAAGGAAAGGGATGGCGATTAAAAAAAAAACAGTAGATTAGGGCCACATGGGGAAATGTTTTTTGAATTCTGGGTTTGAATTCTCAATTTAAATTCAGAACTCAAATACATTTTTCACGTTACATACATGTTTGGCCCTAATCCTCTTCTGAATGCTTGTAGTGCCTTTAATCCACAAACTGTCACAAATAAACAACCATGAGTACTGAGCTTGAACACTGTCCGCCAACAGAGACCACAGAGGGAGAAGACCTCTTGGAGGTATGATAAAGCCTAAATAGCTTGCTAGCTAGCTAACTGTATTATATATTTATTTTTAATGTATGCATTATTGTTGGGTAAATTGTCTGTTTTGTGCTGTTTATATGGCTCATGTTGTGCACTCATTTACTCATTGATTGATGAATACATATATTTATGTAGGCCTAGGTTTATCAGCGTCCATCTGGTTCTCTTGACTCTATACATCAGACATTCACTTCCCTCCCATTTAGAGGTTAAAAATAACCTATTCCCTTTATGTTGGTTTTTTTACCCACTGTAGCTAGCTATCTGTGAACAAATGAACTGAATAAAAAGAAGATAGATAGATAGATAGATAGATAGATAGATAGATTTTCATTGATCCCAAAAGCAGCAAAATATCAGACACACAGCACACATACAGAATACTGTATACATGAAATAATAAACAGGATAGAATAGAAGAACAACTATTCAAAAAATGAAGATAAAAAATACAAAGCGGAGAATGTACAAATGTATAAACAAGTTGAGATTTAAAATGTACATATATATGTATGTACGTATATAAAGATGTAAGTAAAACCTATGTTAGTGCAAGTTGCACTTATTGCAGTGTTGTGATGTAAATTAGTCTCATCCAACACTCAGCGATGAAGTGTTAGAGGGCTTAACAATTGAGATTGAATGAAAAACTCCACATTAATGCTTTTTCTCGCCCTCTGCAAATAGTTTCCTACCATAGACAGATAGTTTCCTATAGTCTGGCTCCCCTGATGTCCTGAACATTGCTGGGATAAAGCCAAACATCCGCCCTGGATATTCCTCCCCTTCCGCTATCTTCACTAACTTTTTCACAAGGCTACTGTCGCTGCATCCGGGGTTTGGCCCCACCCAGGACGCTTGGGATTTGTTTAATACAAGCAAGCCAAAGCGTTTTTTCCCCCTATCCCAGAATAGATAAGCGGTGTAGCCAGACCATATGGAGATAGGTCTGGCAATACGAGACTAGGTTACCTACTGTATACTGTGAACAAATGGACTGTATTTAGAAGACATTATTATTAAATTATTAATTTGCCTGTGAGTGTGTAAAACCTGTGATGTCATCCCAATGTAAAGTCTATGGACCTGACGTTAACAGGGAGGAAAGGCTGTTACCTGCCCTGCTGGTTTGGATCTTTAATGATTCTCCTAGTCTTTTTCTTTCATGCCTGGTGTATCATATATGCATCATATCATATTCAGGCAATTCTCAAAGGCGCCATTTTGGGGTTCGGGATCCAGTTCTTAAAATACTTCTATGGTAATCCCTGGCAATCCCCCACACACACTCGCCCTCACACACACACTATCACACACACACTCACACTCACACTCATACACACACACACACACACACACAGCACACACACGCACACACACGACACACACGCACACACACACACACACACACACACACACACACACACACACACACACACACACACACACACACACACACACACACACACACACACACACAATAGATAGAAATCAGGTGTTCCCTCTCCCATGTGACCGCCCCTGCTTATTGGCTGAGGGACGGGGAGTTTGGTTTGGGCCGCTCCGATTGGATTAAGGAACGGTTACGTCAAGATAGTCGGAGTTACCCAGAGACAGACAGGAAGTAGTGGGATATTTTTCTTTAAAAAATAAACCCACGACTATTCGTCATTAGGCTAATGACTCATTAGTTATTACATGTGTGTCCCTTACAATTTGGAGAAACAGTGTTAGGTAAGAAAACATTAATGATCCCTGTGTGTGAAGTCCAGAAAATATTACAAACCTATATATATATATATATATATACTGTATATATATAATAATGGCTAGATATGTGAACATGGCTGGATTGACCTGATAAGTGGCCCTGGGAAGAACTGCTCCTTCACCTTTCTGTGCAATGTGTACAGTTGTAATATGCTAAAATAGTACCTGGCCCCAGATCTGCTGTGTGGTAGTTACTTACCTGAAACAATGAAGGTCATTAAAGGGATACGCCACCGTTTGTTGAGATAGGGCTTATCACGGTCTCCTCTAGCTGTAGATAGGTGGGCCAACGCATTTTTTGTGCATGCATTGTTTTAGTCCGGTGCAACACCGGCAGCGCCGCTGCTAGTTAGCTTAGCATAGTGAATGGAATCCTATGTTGCCGGTTAGCATGTTGTGAGTAAAAGTGAGCCAACAAAAGACAAAAAAACAACCTAATTACTTGCACTGAGACAAAAAATGCGTTGGCCCACCTATCTACAGCCAGGGGAGACCGTGATAAGAACTATTTTAACAAACGGTGGAGTATTCCTTTAAGTTCCTCAACATGACAGGGCCTCATAATCAGGTCATCATTTTGTTATTTAAAATGCTCTTCTTTCTTTTCCCATCTACTACATGTAGGCCTATCTGTTGACCTGCAGGTTGCGAACTGCTGCACAAATGCCCTTACAGGCAAATTGTTGAATTAAATTGACCACCTTAACTCTTGTTGTATTGTCTTCCCGTTGACCATGCACTTGTTGTCCTCCCTCGTCAAAACTGACCCGGTCTGGTTTGTCCGTTTATAAAAGCATAAAAAAGATTCACCAAATTCTGACTTACATCTTCTTAGCCAAGTTCATTCCAACTCATTTGAACTAGTTTTACACTTACTTTTTGCATTCATGGTCAATAAAATGTGAAAATGATACGTAATTGAGTAAAATGAGGAGAAAGTGTTAGTTGTTTTGGATTATAATAGACTGGTATATGTCAAATATTAGCCAGGATATCCCCAGGTCAAAACCAACTGATGCTTTTTTTCACAAACAACAGAGCAAACAAAAAGTGCAAAACTATTTTCTGAAGAACTGTCTTGAAAACATTAGGGTATAGTTAACGATAAACTAGCACAGACCAGTTGATACACAGACTGGAGTATTTGGCCCCCTGGAAGTCCACACACGACATATTATACAATACAAGAGTATTTTATGTAAATGGTTTATTTCAGCTCTTTTCTCTAAAAACATTGTAATGCAAATGGCTAAAATTAGGAGAAATATGAAACGACAGGTTTGTATTTTACTGTAGTCCTGGACTAAAGGGCCTGGCTGTTGGGCCCCTAATGATTCCCCTCTCATGGCCCTCCTGTAGCCTACCACCTGGAGGTACCTGTTGCCTCCAGATTCGATAAGGCCAGCGCAACCAGTAGGCTACTACTATGCTGGAGTATAACACTTTAATAGAGTTCACTTGTGGTAACTTGACTAAACTCAATTGTATTTAGGAATTTTTCCCCATGCGAGCACAATATATAAAAACGAGCTCTTAAAAACAAATTACAAACCCAAATGAGATAGTAATGTAGTACCCTCCTTACTTGATAGTAACCCATGCTTTGGTGCAAATTACGATAAGATAAGATAAGATAAGATAAGATAAGATAGACTTTATTAATCCCACACTGGGGAAATTCCTGTGCTACAGCAGCTCAAAAGAAAAGAAAATGTACACACACCAGAATAACACAAATACACATTAAGTAGACATATAGGAGAAAAAATATATACATAAAGTATAAGAAATAGAAAAAATAGAATTAGTTATAATAATAATAGTAATAAAACAATAAACAGCCTTATACAAACAGAGAGTATATAAACACAGATATACAGATGAATAGAAATGACATATTGCACAGTTGAAGGTAACACAGAGTAATAAATAAATAAATATTCATAATGCAGAATATTGTCCAGAAAATTCCCAGTGAAATTAGCAATAATTTAAAATGACCAAACGTATCTGCCCATATCATGGCCACTTTATCCAGCCATATCATAGACTGTATGTATCCCACCTGTTATTCAATAAGATAATTCGTTTATTTTGGCATTTCATGGCCGGAAGTCCGACTATACTCGAGCAAGCTTTAAGGAACTAGCCGTGAGCAGCAAGCAAAGGGTAGCGGAGCTCCGATGCTCTCCGATTTCATCAACCGCGGAGACGATAAGAACGGGAGACGAGGCGAGGCTTTGGTTTACCGAGACAGAAATATTCCCTCCGAGTAGACAAAGGGAAGCCCGTGAGAGAGCCGTGTGTGTGTGTGTGTGTGTGTGTGTGTGTGTGTGTGTGTGTGTGTTTCCTGCGGGCTGCTGCTGTACAGGACAGGGCGGGGCGGGGTGATGTTTAGGTTCCGGTATAAAGGCAGCGAGAAAATGGGAACCAGACGAGATGTGGAGCCCGCTGCCGAAGCTGTTGTTTCATACCGGAGACTAGAATGAGAAGTGGACCGTCCTGGTTTAACAGGGCGGCGGTGTAACCGTGTGGGGAGGCCGCTGGGCAGGCAGAGGAGAAGCGCCCCTCCGCCCCTTGTACGTCAATAAGATGAGGACGCTATTTACGTTATTCTGCTGTGTCTTCCTTATTACCGGCGGAGCAGACCGGGCCACCGGGAACCTAACCGTCGACAGCAGTAACGACACCAGCCTGACGGCCGACAGCAGCAGCAGGTATATCGCGATCGGCGACGGGTCTTCGCAGGAGTTTGAGTTTCCTGAAAACACCAACGGAGTGATTGTGATCTCCAGCCAGTACCGGAGCGCTGCTGCGAGCAGGAAGGGCCGCCAGAGCTGGAAGCAGACGGTAACAGTCCGCTCCCTGGACCCGGAGGTCCTCTCCATACTTAATGTGACGGATAGCGGCCACGCAGGGCCGGCCAAGAGCTACATTATCAGCATCCGCTCCGGGTTCCCAGGCAGGGCTCAGTTACAGATCCAGCTGCTGGACCTGGACCAGGACTCGGTGCCCGTTCTGGTCGAAGAGAGGACGGATTACTCCATCAGAGTGGCGCCTGGTACCGATGACCCGGCCACCCGGCTCGTCCAGTCGGGTGGCCTGTCCCATTTCTCTGAGAACCCCGTGCTGTTTGCCCTGCTGCCCCTCATCTTCGTCAACAAGTGTGCGTTTGGGTGCAAAGTGGAAGTGGAGGTTCTGCGGGGTCTGCTGAGGAGACCCGTGCCACTGCTGCTCGGGGTGCTGGGTCAGTTCCTGGTGATGCCGTTGTATGCCTACTGTGTATCCCGGCTGGCCTCGCTGCCCAAAGCGCTCTCCCTGGGCCTGGTCATCACCTGCTCTGCCCCGGGGGGCGGCGGGGGCTACCTGTACAGCCTGCTGCTCGGAGGAGACGTCACCCTGGCTATCTCCATGACCCTGGTGTCCACGGTGGTGGCGGCGGCCGCCATGCCTCTGTCATCCGCTCTGTATGGTCGGCTCCTGGGCGTGCACGCTGCCCTGCACGTGCCCTTTGTGAAGATCCTCGGCACCCTCCTGTTCATCGCCATCCCCATCTCGCTGGGCATGCTGGTCAAGCTGCGCCTGCCCGCCCTCACACGCGTCCTGCTGGCTCTCATACGACCCTTCAGCTTCGCGCTCATCGTGGGGGGCATCTTCATGGCCTACCAAATGGGCGCGTCCATCCTGGCCAACGTCAAGCCCCAGATCGTGGCAGTAGGGGTGACCGTGCCTTTACTGGGGCTGTTGGTTGGGGCCATCATGGCCAAGCTGGCAGGTCTGGCCCCAGCGCTGAGGAAGACGGTCAGCATCGAGGTGGGGGTCCAGAACAGCCTGCTGGCTCTCGCCGTCATGCAGCTGTCCTTCCGCCGGGTGGAGGCGGACTTTGCGTCCCAGGCGCCCTTCATCGTGGCCCTCAGCAGCACCTCGGAGATGCTGCTCATAGTTGTGGGGTACTACGCCCAGCGGAAGTTGTGTGGGTCTGTCGTCCCCAGGAGTGACGCCTGATTGTAGCCACAGTTCTTTTTGTTTTTGTCAGGGGCATCGGACTGGGGGGGGGGGGAAGGGGACTGAGTACCCAGGGCCCTCAAGTGAGGAGGGCCCAAAAAGATGCTAGAATGAATAGCTGTGGATGCAGGGAGGGGCCCGTAGAAAATGCCTTTCTACAGGGCCCAGAGTTTTGTGCTACGCCCCTGGTTTTTGTTAAGAACTTTTTGAAGAATGAAGTCTTTAAAACCTGTGGAAATGTTGTGTCCCGGTCTTGGCTACGAGACCCCCAACAATCACCGATCCAGTCATCACTGTTGGTGGTACACAGGACAGTGAATGGACTTTTTGTGTTTTTCCGTTTTTTGTTTTCGTATTTTTCATGAAAACCAAAGGCCTTTTACCCCCTTCTGAGACCTTTTTTGTGTGTTTATTTTACAGTATGTACTTTTTAAAATCAGATTATACTGTGAGGTACTCAATGTAAATATTCCTAAGAAGAGACATACCTATAAAAGAAAAGCTATTTTTCTACCAGATTACTTTTTGTAATCAAAAAGCAAAGATTGATTTGCATCATGTTTACAAGAGGTCCATGTGTCTTAGCCTGGGGGAGAATTTTGGGGTTAAATGGAATCGTTTGGGAATCAAACAGGAACATGATGATGATTATGAAAGTATTTGCTACTGATTGTGTTTTCCTGGATCTGCGAATCCATGTACTTGAATATGGGAGAGGAGAAATGAAGAAAAAGTAAATAAAAACATTGTTAAAGCAGGCTTCAGTTTGTGAAGGGGTGTGTGTGCCACGAAACGCTCCTAACAGGTCAGTGTTGGAGAGAGCCAGCCAACAGGCGGGTAGCTGTAGAGTGTGAGCAGGCTGTGTTTTAGCAGAACACACTCAGGGACTGTTTGGTTTCACCTTTGCACACTGATGGTAGAACGCTTGTTCAGCGTTTTGCATGTTTAAAGAGCAGCTTCATAGTATGTGCTGAAGATTTTGGCTTATCTAATTTCATATGCGTTTTGAATTAAAGCTACTGATAGAAGTTAAATCTATTTAAATGTCACATTTTGATGCCAGACATAGCAGGAGACCATTGCACACAAAACTAAACTCTCCACGGAAACCTGAGTAACACACAAACACCACAAACCTACACCATCAAGTGGAACAGAATATTGATATAGTTGTTTTTCCATACAGGCTACATGTGTAGTATTGTGACTGACAAATCAAACATGGCTGCACGGACTTAAATACCTTTTTAAAGGGTCAGTACACAAAAAAAAAACATTTCTTTGCTTAGTTTTGGATTTATGAGCTGAGATTGTGGAACAACTTCTGCCACACCACCCCAGTACCAAGGGTGGGAAGTAACTAAGTACATTTATTCATGTACTATACTAGGAACAATTTCCATGCTACTTTATACTTCTACACTCCACTACATTTAAGAGGATCATTTTGTACGTTTTACGCCATTACTACTACTAAGCTTTAGTTAACTTGCAATTTAAGGTTTTAATGAAGCTTAAATGAGTGTAGAAAGTGAAAGGTAAATTATCCTATAGTATATAAAACCGCTTTAATCAGCTCCACCTTGAACAACATTAAAATGCTGCTTACTTGTTAATGCTAATGGATAATACTTACTGATTATTATCCAATGGTATAACTGGCATAGTCCTTTTTGACAAAATACATTTTGCTGCTTGAAGTTTTCTCAAGTGCAGTTTTCAATGCAAGACTTTGTCTCTTGTATATTTACATTGTGGTGAATGGAATTGAGTTTGTCCTGCTCATAAGTGTTAAGACAGTTGGAAAAAAAAAAGTGCAAAAACTCAACAGTAAAATGTATTTCTAGAGAAGGTGTCCTTGTTACTTTACATAATCCACTAAACAGTCAACACTTTTCCAAGGGTTATTTATTTGTATTATTTCTTTGGTACAAAGTGCTTTTAGTACAGAGAACATTTTTTCTGCAAAAGACAGGAACTGGAGATGTAAATGTAGAAAAAACCAAAGAAACAAGCTTTGCAAAGGGCCAGTAAGGGCAGTATAATAGTGTAACATGGCCTCAGTTTAGTAAGTTATCCACCAAAGGACAAGGTTCAGTTTTGTGGTAAACTCTTGTTGAGGTAAACTGATAGCAGGTTTAGAATTCAGAATATGTGCTCATTGTTCACAATCAACAAACCAACCTTCCTGTTTAGGAAACCGGTCCAGTGGAAAAAAGGGGAAGTTTTTACTTGCAGGTATTTTTATGTAAAGACTGCACATCCTGTTTACGCATCCAGAGAGCAGCAGCATTTGATGTGCTTTCATTACCACGCCTTGTGAGGGGGTTTTGTGTGGAAAAATAAGGGAATTCAGACCTGCTGTATGGGCGCAGCAGTTCAGACTGAGCTCTCAGGAATGTAGCACAGCTGTAAAGCCTACAGGCAGAGCTTAAATTGATAAGTAGAAGACTCAGTCAGTGCTAATGGTATGTTTCAACTCTAATGGCCACCTCTCATAGCAGCAGTTCTGTGTTTGTGCAACATGATCTTTCTGAGTCATGATCACTTCTCTCTTCGTCATACATTGGAACACAAACCTTTTTGTGGCTTTACTATTGATTTTGGTCACTAAAGGCATGTGTAATGGACATAGCTGTTCTCTGACCTACATGGGTGTGACTATAACCAAACAAAGTTACATAATCAGTGGAAAAAGATGTTAGTTACACATATCAGAAACTGTTTTGAGACAATTGTTCTACTGTCTACTTGATTTGCAGTACAATCTGAATCTTTACTTATTTCTACTTCATTTCTTTCTTTTTAGGTTATAGCTCACTTTGAGGTACTGAACATTGACTGAATTTTTCTTAAACTTCTTTTTTTTCAGTTTTGTAATTCAAAGATGGGAAATATGAATTTTTGAAAGGTCCCATGGTATGAAAATTTCACTTTATGAGGTTTTTTAACATTAATATGAGTTCCCCCAGCCTGCCTATGGTCCCCCAGTGGCTAGAAATGGTGATAGGTGTAAACCGAGCCCTGGGTATCCTGCTCTGCCTTTGAGAAAATGAAAGCTCAGATGGGCCGATCTGGAATCTTCTCCTTATGAGGTCATAAGGAGAAAGGTTACCTCCCCTTTCTCTGCTTTGCCCGCCCAGAGAATTTGGCCCACCCATGAGAGAGAGACATCATGGCTTTCAAACGAGCAAAGTGGCAGTTGGTCAAGGCCACACCCCCACCCTCCACCTTGCCCCCCCTCTCTCCTCCTCAATAGCTACAGACACAGAAATGGCACATCCTAAGGAAAGCTCATTGTGGCACTGGCTCTAGTGGCTGGAATTCTGCACCAAGGCTGAATTCCGAAAAAAAAAAAACAAAAAAAAAAAAAAAAAAAAAAAAAAAAAAAAAAGGGGACCACTAAAGGTCTATATAAAAGAGACTTCAGATACAGTATTAGGGGACCACTAAGGTCTATATAAAAGAGACTTCAGATACAGTATTAGGGGACCACCTAAGGTCTATATAAAAGAGACTTCAGATACAGTATTAGGGGACCACTAAGGTCTATCTATAAAAGAGACTTCAGATACAGTATTAGGGGACCACTAAGGCCTATATAAAAGAGACTTCAGATACAGTATTAGGGGACCACTAAGGTCTATATAAAAGAGACTTCAGATACAGTAATAGGGGACCACTAAGGTCTATATAAAAGAGACTTCAGATACAGTATTAGGGGACCACTAAGGCCTATATAAAAGAGAGACTTCAGATACAGTATTAGGGGACCACTAAGGTCTATATAAAAGAGACTTCAGATACAGTATTAGGGGACCACTAAGGTCTATATAAAAGAGACTTCAGATACAGTATTAGGGGACCACTAAGGTCTATATAAAAGAGACTTCAGATACAGTATTAGTATTAGTATTATACTTGACATGCATGAAATCTATGTTTAGATTTGATATTTTTTATATGCTTTATGTGTGAGCTAACCTGCTATTGGAACCGATTGTGCAGTTTTCATGCAATCACAATGACATCATGTTGACATCATATACACACACACACACACACACACACACACACACACACACACACACACACACACACACACACACACACACACACACACACACACACACACAAGAACAAATCCTGCTTAGGTCCAGATTCAATCAGTCCTTTATCCAAACTTTGCCCCCCAGTGTCAGTGGCTCACTTGATTCCAACAAGAGCTGCTACTGTAACTGTGTGTGTGTGTGTGTGTGTGTGTGTGTGTGTGTGTGTGTGTGCGCACACGCGCATGTGCGTGTGTGTCCTCAGGTGTCACTGTGTGTTGTTCTTCATGGAGCTGACAGGTGATGACACTGGGCCTTGCTGGTAGGTTTGCACTCAGCCCCATACATCAGCACTCCTGTTTATATTACCATCCCACACATTAGTGGCACAATAGGAAGAGAGGGCTTTTAAAAATGCATGAGGACACATTGCATTACATTTTCATGAGTTCCTTTCACTGGCTCCCATGAGACGGTTTTCCTGCTGCCTGCTGCTATAAAGCTGGGAAGTCCAGAAAATACACAGGAGGCTGAAGCTGTATACTGTGAGGAATGATCTTCACTCAAACACACAGAGGGCAAGATGGAGCCTGCTGCTGTACAGGCATGGTCCCGCAGTGGGATTAGGCAATGTGTGGCACTCACCATGCAACACCTGAACTGAGTCACAGTTGTATTCTTCCTCATCGTTTATTAATCTTGCACATCACAACCTCATTGAATTAAAAAAAAAAAAACACTGCAGCTTCCCACAGTACAGTACAATAAGTCAACCCTTTCAGACTTCAAAACCAGGTCAGATCTTTATTATGAAAAAGGGGAAGCTAACATTACAGCCACACTTGTCCTTACATGCCCTGCATCCTGATTACTGTACCGACTTTACAGGGCATTAAGTCATAGCACTTTCACAATGAAGAAATGAATAATGTTGTCACACAATGCGAGAAATGGAGTAGTAACAGTTGAACTGAACAGTTGAAAAAAAACTGTGAACAGAAATACATCTTTGGAAAAGTAGATATAGTTATGTTACAGATTCATATTTCAAATAGAAACTATCATCAGCTTATAAAATATTATGCATTACAGCAACAGCCTGTATAAATTTACAGCTGAGAATAGATACAATCATGGAAAAAGAACAGACATACCCTACTAGATGCGATGCAAAGATGTTGCTATGATAGAAAAGGGTGCAGTAAACCGATGCTCCTATTCTCTTTAGCTGTGTTTCAAAGGAAGGCAAGTAAACACAGCAAAAGTTCAGGTTGAGTTTCAAAACTGGTTTATGCTTAATTTTTCTCTCTATGAGCACGTGGAATGTTGTCCACCAAGTTCACCAACTCACTTCAATTACCAGAGCCTACTTTTGAATAAAAAAAACAGAGGGTAAAGACAACATTTGAAAAATTTAGTTAAATTCAGTTTTAACTACATGATGGGACCATTCAGAGGAGGAGGCACCAGCGGAGAGTTGTTTCCCCCCCGATGGGGGCGGGACTTGCGGGAAATGCGCTCTGTCCCTATCCCTTCACATGCGAAGGCTGTACTATGCCTCTGATTGATTCACGAGATACCATGCCTTTTTATTTAATGTTTTGCCTGTCCATGGTTTTGCCCCGTTCGTTCGCCCCGAACCCCTGAGGGTAGATTCTAGACATAGAGATCGGATCCGCTAGACGTGTCGACGTCACAGGACGTGCCTCGTAGCCCGCCTTATTCTGCCTTATTCTGCTTCTGATTGGCTAACCCTGGTATTAACCCTAACCAATCCCCACTCCCCATGCCTTAAGCTCAGCGGATGGTCTTTCCTGATTGGCTCTAGCATAGACCAATGGGAGAGAAGGGCGCGACGGGAAACATGGAGGAGAAAGTAAACCAAAACAGCACCCTCAAAAAGCTAGCCAGAGAACTGTCAATTTATTTCTAAAACTACTGTTAACATATTGTTTTCAAACTAATCGGCTTGAACGTCGACTAAAAGTGTTGACACGCATTCAGCCAAAGTAAAATATGTCACTGAGTGCAACGTGTGAGTCGGTTTCTCAGAAAAGGACTCTGTCGAGCCTCTTCGGTGAGTGACATATACACCGAATTAACTCTACGTAACGTTAGTATGTTTATTTAGCATTATCTTAAACAATACGTGAATACAGTCTAAAATGAAAAGAACCAATTATATTTACTTAGGTATATGTATGTAAATACAGTAACGTTATGTCATCTATCTAATCATGCTTTAAGTTGGCCAACATTTGGTTAACTTAGCCAACTTCAATACAACAAAGTAAACACTGTTATTACGATACTAAAACTGCGTCCATATAGACTTGTGAACGTTGTCCTGCTGTTGTACTCCCAGCTGGTCGTGTGGTTAAGAGGCTGAAGCAGGAGGATGGTCAAAGGCTGCAGGAGGCAACAATCCAGCTGTTGGAACAGCAGCAGAACATCTGCAGTCTACTCAGGGAGGTGGGGGTAAGTGAGTGGACTTTAGGATGGGGCAGAACTTGTCTGCACAGCCAATGAGCAAACATTAAAACATTATGATAGTGACATTTTATACTAATCTGTGGACTGAGAAAGAACCCGTAAAAACCGACAGTGTCATGACTGTCAGATGAATGGATAAATACACTGTTGCAAAAGAAATGCTTCTAAATGGGCTAAGAACGCAAATTTCTGCAAGTGCTTCTTGGTGAATTATACATGTATGATACCTTTTAAACATTTGGAAAATCTGCTTCTATCATCAGAGGGGGGACAGATGACGATGTAATATGTTCATATTTAATAGTTGCTGATCTTTCATTAATAATATTTCTTTTAAACTTTTTTTGTAGAATCCAGATCTGTGCAACATTTTCCGCACTCAGAATGGAGAGCAGAAACAGGCAGAGTCTGAAGGCATCTCATCTGCCATTGCAGTTTCACTGCTGGGTGAGTGAGTGTTTGATACTAGGTCTCAGAAATAGTGTCTGTGTTGTACATACATTTTTCCAATGTACCAAAGTTGACACACTCGGAAGCCCAGAGACATCTGCTGCTTTACACATTAATTACAAAACAAGCAGTGATAAAACTATGAAGAAAGAGAAATGTGGTTGTTGTGTGTTAGGACTTTCCAACATCTCATATGTGAGTCAGCTGCTGAATGGCAGACATGACCAAATTCCCATAATCTTTTCAAACACGCCCATCTTTGTTCATTGTTTATCTTCTGGACAACTATCAATTTGTCAGATTTAATTTATTGGCATATATATATATATATATATATATATATATGTATATGTATATGTGTATATATATATATATGTATATGTATATGTATATGTGTATATATATATATATATATGTGTATATGTATATGTATGTATATATATGTATATGAACTACAGGATGTGTTGTATTGTGTGTGGACAGTGTGTGAGCTAAGGCGTCAGGCCTTGCAGCTGGGTGTCCCGGTGGCGGTGCTGTCAGTGAAGATGATGCTGGAGAGACTGATGGAGATCACTGAAACTGAAGAAGTGAAGGAGGAAGAGGACAAAAGGAGTGGGCTTCTCACTTCCTCTCAGAGAGTGAGTATTTGACAGTAAGATTTGATGTTGGCATAATCCAGGGTGAGCATTCAATCAGTACCCTCATGCAAAAAAATATGAATTCACAAATTGTTAACTGTGGACCATCTGAACTTTCACCAGGCACCTCATCAACATGTTGTTGGTTCAGTGAGTTAGTGCAAGTGTAGTGTTTATCCACGACGATTCATTTAGGGGATTGCTTCGACAAATGTTGTGTTCTAAGTCTTAAATCATTTTAAACAGGTCTTAATTTTCCTATGTCCATGTAACACTACCTCTAATGCTCTTTTTTAAAAAGTATTATTCTGTGGTGTTGAAGTTCTTTCTTTCGCTAGTCCAAATATAATTTAGTTGTATTACGACCAACATGCTACTTCTATTGCAGCTTTCGTGTTATCGGCGGGAGTTTTTTTTGGATTGGACCACAGACATAAAACAGATTTTATTCATGTTCCACCAAAACAAGTTCCTTCCTCATACTATTTAGCAGAGGCACCGTGGCTCCGTCCGGAGCTTAGCACCGCCCAAGACGATTGTGATTGGTTTAAAGAAATGCCAATAAACCAGAGCACGTTTTTCTCCCATCTTGGAATGTTGTGTTGAGGAAGGTCTGGCAATGCGAGACTAGTGCAAGTGACACTAGGACTATTGTGTGAGAGAATATGTAAATATGGTTTAATAGGTGTGGCAACAATGGCTTCAGGGTGTCGGGTCAGGACACTACTTCAATGTTCAGGTGAGAGTGTGGGAGAAAAGAGATGCAGAGTCCAGGGCAAAAGCAAACCTAAGCTAAAACATAGCCATCTACAAATAGCTTCTCACTCGCTGCTGCGTTCAGGAGCGTCGTCAGCGTGGGCACACAGAGTGCACATGCAGAGCGCGTGATCAGGCGTGGTGGGTACATAATGGGAATGCATGCACAGGGGCAAGGCCTTTTTTACAACTATATAGGAGGTTGCTTGTATCACGTACTTGTGCACTAAAGTTTAGAAAATTCTGTTTATTATTATTTTTTTATTTCCTGCTGACGTCCAGCAGAAGAAAACAAACAAGGACAAATATACAACACATCTCCTTTGGCTTTCAGCATCTTCAGTCTACAATATCAGTATTGGCTTTTAAAAACCCATATTAGTTTTAATTTATAAAGATCTCTGACTAATATATAGTATTACGTCCTTTCTCACATTTAGGACTACTGGTCAGATCATGGTGTGTCCCAAATCCTCTTATTACACACTAATTCTAAGCAGTTTTTTTTTTAGGAAATGTGACAAAATGAAGTCTACTGAAAACAGCATACTAAAATGCGATCAATTTCTTAGTCAACACTATTCTCCCACAATGCAATGCGCAAAGGAAATGGAGGAGCTGCTTCGTGGGGTTGTGGTGAAACAAAAACAAAAAGAATATTGAGAAAGACATTTTGCCTTCTCTTGGGGGTTTAATTGGCAGTGACAATCACAGTTTCATTTTGTTTGACGCACAATGTTTTACTTATTCTATTATTTATTTCTATAAATTTGGACCCATCTAAAGATTAATATGGTTAGGACTATGTGTTTTTTATCACTGGCTATGCTTGTGCCGTCTTTTTTCTGTTAATTCTTCTGCTGTTCTCAGGTCTCATTTACGAAAAAGATCTTGATCTGTAAGCAGATTGCCTAATTAGATTAAATGTTATGCATATAGTATGCAGTTTTGCTGAAAAGATGCCAATAAATCTGCATTTATTGGCATTTATTATTTATCTGCAGTTGATAGATTTTTCAAAACAATGTCACAAATTCACTTCTATTATAAAGGTCAGCTACACCTTTAGCATAGTGTCTCGATAGCATGATGAATGTGTGCCTTTGTATTCTTTTCTGACTCATCGTGGTTGTGTCATGCACAGTGACTTAGTGTTTTCTGGTTATCTTCTCTGGAGCCACAACTTTAATGCTACGTCACTTCTGCATATTGAAAAAGTGCTGCAGATCTGTTGGTTTCATATTTTTCAGCTACAGTGGCAGCCACAGAAGTCTCCACCATGTGTTTCGCTTTAATTACTGCAGGATTCTTGTTCAGAGTACAGAAAGCATGTCAAATAACACGTCACCAACCAGACTGAAAACTAAGGTTGACTGTGCGGCCGATTTCGGTAACGGCCCCTCGGTTTTGGAACAGCCTTCCCTTCAGTGTGACATCGGCTGACTCCACTACAGCTTTTAAATGCCTCCTTAAAATTCATTTTTATAAGATGGCCTACACTTAACTATGTCTTCTCTTCCATTCTCGCAACACTGCATATTTCATCTTTTTGCTACTCTCTTATGGTATTATACAAATTTTACTGTCATTACGTATTTAAATTGTGCTTGACTTGTATTATAATTTTAGTGTTTTTAGATGCATGTCCATACATGTTTCTGTTATTGACATTCTATCTTGCACTTTCCCTGTTTTATGAAGTGCCGCTTGCTCTAATTTTTGTATGTCATGAGGGTTAGGCTTACATGGCTTTCTGATTCCACATTTATATCCTGTAAATCTTTTAATCTGGAAAGCAATTTGTGCTTAATGCTTGAAAAGTGCAATATAAATACAATTATTATTATTATGATTTTTAATAATAAATATGACGTATATTATAATATAAGTCCTATCCCTGTCCTCTCTAGGTCCAGCTGTGTCTCCTGCTGGAGTCCAGCAAAGAACTGCTGTCACAGGGAGCCCTCTGCCCTAAACTGCTCTGGCAGGAGTACAGAAGAGATCAGGTGTGTGTGTGTGTGTGTGTGTGTGTGTGTGTGTGTGTGTGTGTGTGTGTGTGTGTGTGTGTGTGTGTGTGTGTGTGTGTGTGTGTGTGTGTGTGTGTGTGTGTGTGTGTGTGTGTGTGTGTGTGTGTGTGTGTGTGTGTGTGTGTGTGTGTGTGTGTGTGTGTGTGTGTGTGTGTGTGTGTGTGTGTGTGTGTGTGTGTGTGTGTCCGTGTCCGTGTCCCGTGTGTCCCGTTAAGTTATTGCCTTTGTTGAGGATTTTCAGTCTGAGTTCTACACACATTTCTTAAGAAAATGCATAATCAAGGATTTTTGCCCGCAACAATCACAAAAGAACTCCGCTTTTTTCTGGAAGGACTGTATACAGCTGAGTCAAAGAAACAACACAACTAAACAAGTTAAGATGGAAAGAAAAAAGCAGTCGTTTTCACACGCTTTATTTACACCCTTTACAATTGGTCCAAACTGCCACAGTAGGAAAACCCCATTTTGGCTTTCTTATATAATGGATGTAGTAAATTCAATATTTAATGTGGTGTTTTTACAGAGGCTACCAAAGCTGGAGGTGGTGTACCATCTTCACTTTCACAACATCGTCACTCTGAAGTACATCATAGAGAGGTAAGAAACATCATTTTTTGGGGAAATTTAGTTTGTGCCGCCTTGGTAGGAAACCGGGTCGGTCAGCTGCTGTGGAGCCACAATAGTCTCGAGCATACAGAGATTAATATCACACAACTGTTGGCTGCATAGGATAAGGCAGATAAGTATTATACTTCATATTATTATACTAGTATTTTTACTTCTACAAACATTATGGAAGAAAGCACATTTGAATCTTATAATTAACTGACTGATTAACTAAGTTCTTCAATTTAAAAAAACATGATTTTAAGTCAAGTACAAAAATCAGTTTGCTCAAATTGGATTGATTAAATTCAAATAAACAGAATTTATGATTAAAAATTCAAACTTGAACGTCCAGACTACCAAGAATAAATACGACCTCTGTCCTATCAGGATATCGTCTCAGTTCAGATCTGAATGTGTGAATCCTCCTGGTTATTTCAGAGATAGCAAATCTAACTACATGAATTCATGAAGGATGTTTTTTTTAAAGTAATAACATTCAATACTACAACAAAAGACACTTGGTTATCAGTTTTGTTATTACGATGCCCCTGTGTGGATGTTGTAGGGGCCGTTTTTAAATTGTTGAGTTCAGTTCACAGAATGATTTAAATATTAACTCCACACAAATGAGTAGGTTTTTCCAAGTCACCCTGAGTTTGAGGATAGTGAATGTTTGAAGCCTGGCTGACATGTAACCAGGGTTTCCGTAGGGTCTTTAAAAGTCTTAAAAAGTCTATTTCAAAATACATTTTTTAGACCTTTTAAAAAGTCTTAAATTCGTGGAAGTATTGTGAACTAGGTCTTAATAATTTTAAACAGGTCTTAATATTCCTACATCCATGTAACGCTACCTCTGATGCTCTTTTTTTTATTTGTATTCTGTGGTGTTGTAGTTCTTTCTATTGTAGTTTGAATATAATTTCGTTAGGACTACAAATGAGACCAACATGCAACATATATGGCAGCCAATCAGCTTTCGTGTTATTGGCGAGAGTCTCTTTCGGATTGTACCAAAGACATACAACACTTTATTCTTTAACTTTGGGGAAGTGAAAGTTTAGCGATACTTGGCTTGAAAAAAAACTGAATTCAGGGCTTAGTTGATGTTGTGATAAACGTCTTCATTCATTCATAATGGTCTTAAAAAGTCTTGAATTTGACTTGGTGAAACCTGCAGACCCCCTGTTTAACCTTTGACTCTGTTCTGCCCTCCTTTTGCTTTTCCTCCATGTAGTGATGAAGGAGTGAGGCTGTGGTTGGTGTCTCAGGCGAAGGCTCTGTGTGGTTGGACGCCTCCACGGGGAGAAGAGGACACCAAACAAGTTCAGCGGAAAGTGTTGTCAAGTAAGGACACAGATTTCTCTCAATCGTCTAGTTTTAGTTTAGAGAATTGATCCTGATCAGCATGTCACCTTGAATTTAGTTACCCTGGAAACCAGTTTAATCACAAAATACAATCCGAGTGATAAAAGCTCTGTTAGGGTAAAATACAGATCTGCCACCAAGGCCAGATTTAAATGGCTCGGACCTGAACGCCAGCTGCCTTATTTCAACTGCTTCCCCGTTTCTCTTCAAAGTATGAAAAAATCCCAAAACAAGGTCAGGCCACACAAAGTCGGAGTCAGATGAGAAAAGAGTTTAATTGTGCTCGAAAGAAACCAACACAAAAAAAACCTGAGCAAGTTCCAGAGGCTTACTGAAGATCTCTTTGTTTCACGCTGCCTTATATCTACCAAAAGAGAGACTTTCCCCCAGAAAACCCTCCATGACCACCTTCAGAACATGCTGTGTAACATTGGCTACTTTTGAGTCTAAAGACCCTCCTTTTGGGAAATTCCTCTGGTTGATGTCACTTTGCTGATTCATCTTACGTATAGCTGAGTTTGCGTCTCTCAAAGCCAATGCCTGGGGCATGGCTTTGCGCCCGCCTTTGCCTCTGCGGCCGTGCGGTGGCGACTGAGAGTGGCACTAGGGGAAAAAAAGTCTGTGACTTATATATCAGGCAGACACATTAGACGTCTCCTATCTATGTCACATTGATACACATCGTATATTTCCCCATAATTCAATTAAAACCAGATGTTATCACATTTTGACACAACAGAAATGAAGCTGCCTTCAAATGCGGTTGGAAATGTCAAAATCTATAAATGATCTGACCGCAAACAATAATTGTGAAATATGACTTGTGCTACATTGTTGGGTTAAATAACACAAATGGGCCATTTAAGTGACAATACCACTGCCGCACAACATGAATCGCCGGATTGTTTTGCACAGTTGTCCTTAAAGTGAAGATGCTCTGGATTTTCTTCAATGGATTTAGCTTTTTGTATCATTTGCTGGCTAAAAAATGTCTGAGATTGAAGGTTGTGTTGAGAAACAGACTGGAAACAACTAATCTGGCTGTGTCCAAAGGTAACAAAATCCGACCACCAGCACATCTTGTTTGTGTGGGACTATTTTTAACTTAACTCATCAACCTTGAGGTTGCCAGGCAACCAGCGGAGACTGCAGGAAGTTACTACTACTGAGCAAGAAATACTTTGCCACATAACCACAGTTAAAACCTGTGGTTAAAACTTGTCGTTTCTTACATATTGCCTCAAGAAAGGGTAATAAGAACTATTTTCTTCACAGCACAACATTCTTATTGGTTACTTAATCATTTCCAATCAATATTAAAAGAAGAGATGATGTGTGAACTTGAGCTTAAGTTGTACATCATCAGATTAATTTCAGAGGATTCTGAGGTTTTCTGTTACTTAACTATGGCTGCACGATATCAGAAAAATATGCGATAACATTGTTGTATATGCCGATAATTATATTACTTGTGATAAATAATCAGATATTAAAGTGCTCTCAGTTCTGCTGCTTTCAGTATTCTGCTGAAAAACAACAAACTGCTTGTTGAGTTTAAAACAAAAGAAAGGAAATCATTTCCAATTTTCTTTTATTGAACAAATTAAATTTAAATTGAATTGAATATAAAAGGCAGCACTAAAAAGAATGACAGTTACATTTTTCAAGCATTCATGCAGTTTTCTACTGATATTTTCTTTCAACTAACAATAAATCTCTGAGTGTCTTTCGCGATATGTTTATTGCGGAAGTTGATGTTGCGATGACATTAAAAAAACATAACGATATATTGTGCAGCCCCATTACTAACTATTTCTTTTGTGATCTTAGTGGTTTCTCAGCCCCAGTCCCTTGCTTACTTAATAAAACATTTTATTTATATTATTACATGGTAGTCAAAGACACTTTACAGTAAAACCAGCACATATAGCACATTAAAAACAGATAAGCAATACAACCAACACATAAAACAAGCATATTAAAAGCAATTAAAAACAATAAAACCAGTAACTATCAGGTGAGAAATGTACTTGGTAGAACAGGTCACTTGCAGGGTTATGAGTTTTAACTGCAAAAAAAAAAAAAATGCACTCATGGTATCAATTACACTGGATAAAATGTTCTGCTGCTGAGGATGATGCCAGTTCAAGGTCTTCTGTGTGTTTTTTTTTTTAGCTGTGGTTGGAGTCTTGTTGGGAAGTGGCTTTGAGCTGAGCCAGGAGTCAGCAGCTGCAGACAGGAGGATCTCTCAGCTCTGCTGCTCAGTGCTGGACGACATGCTCTTCTGTGAGTCCCACTTTAACCCTGTCCTGTGTCGATGAAAAATTTAGAAAAAGCACTTGGACTCACACCTCTGGACTCCGAAAGCTATTTTTCTACGGTCTACTTTAACTGCTAAGATGTCTAAGTGTCATTTTAGTACTTTTCCTTTTTTGTCTTGCTTTTAACATTCCATTGTCTGTCTTCTTCAGGGCTTCTCGACACTGTGGAAGAGGGTCTGACGCTGCAGTGTGCTGGAGCAGGAGCTGAGCTATGGTTCTTTGTCTTTTATTTGTCTTATTATTTACCTCTATGAAATCAGATCAGGTCTGGTTGAGATTGAAGTCTCTGTCTGAATAAAAGAGACCTGAAAACAAACGTTACTGCAAGATGTGACAGAGAACATACACAGACATCATTTAGTTATACGAAATAGCAATGTTAGACATCATAGCAACATGTTATATTCTGTACAAATGCCCTAAAATCAATGAAAAGGACTGAACATTCTAATTACAGCGAGTTAAGCAGGCTACACCATTTATAGTGTACATAGTGTCAGAGTTGTATTTAATAGATGGATGGATGGATGGATGGACTTTATTAATCCCAAATTAAGAAATTACCATGTTACAAGCAGCAAATTACAAGGACATACACACATATTCACTCACACACATACAGAAAAACCAAGAAATATACTAGAAATAATAAATAAGATTAAAAAAAGATAACTGAGTATAAAAAATGCCACAACTACTGACAAAAAAAATATATACTTAGAGGGATGAAAAAGAATGTACATGTATATACAAATGTAGAATAAAATGTACAACATTTTTCTAGGTCATTTTATCTGTAATGAACAGTTTGGCCATTGCCTCAGCAGTGAGAGCATGTATGCTGTTAGATGCCTCTGTTTCTTACTCCTCTGCCCTGTGTTTTGTATAGGATTCAGATATTTGATGCTTCACTGTGTGGAGTTTCAGCATCAGTGGATACCCTTCAGCGTTTCTTCACACACTCCCTGACACAGACTCTCACTTACAAGCCTCGACTAACAGGTAAATACTAGTCCTAGACCAATTTTAACAGCTTGATGCTGTTTTTACACGTTTAAAATTTAGCTGTATACACAAAAATCTAGAAAGAACTTCAATCGGTGTCATAAATGTCAGGTTTGGGAAGACTTTGAAATAAGTATCCTGATGTACAGTGCATTAGGGGTGGGAATCACCAGAGGCCCCACGATACAATATTATTGTGATTTTTTTTTTTAACATATTGCGATATTCTGCAGTATATTGCAATTTATGACAATTTTTCTAACATCAAATTATGTCCCCAAAGGAAAACTTTGTCAACATCTGTTTGATCTAAAAGAAACATCTCTCTTTGTTCATCTCACTTTAATTTTATTGCTGCAAAATGGGATTGTCAAGCAGACAAACTGAGCAACAGTGTCATTAAAACCTGTCAGAAATGTTGTCTGTACCTGACAAACTGAACTGTTTTGTATTACAGTCTAGTCCACCTTAATTGTTAATTACAGCAATTGATTTTTATTATTCTAGTGCCAAAATTATTGTGTGCAATTTATATAATAAAAGATTTTATAATGGTTAATTAATCTGAAGGGTAACAACTACATCACATATCCACAGTGTCTGATGCCATCACTCTGCAGAACGAGTGGACCTTTGCAAAAGCAAGCCGGTTGTTGACCTCTCTTTTCTGTAAGGTAAATGTAGACCAGGTTGTACACATTCACATAAAAACAAGCTTTGACACATAATAGGGTACAGGTACAATAAACTGTTTATTCTATCTTATCAAAGAAATATTCTCTGCTCTCAGTCTGTCACTCCTGCCTTTGGATTTCACAGCCATCTGTGGATTTCGGTCCGACAGATGACTGTTGGCTGGTGTCCCTGCAAGTGGCTGACTGCTAATATATGTGCTGTGTTAAGCAATTTTCTTTTGTAACATTTTAATTAAGTGAAACTGCACATAATTTCAGCAGCAACAAGCCTCACTCCTCTGCTGCTTACACAGTCAATGCCATTTCTGTATTTTAAACTGTAGACAGATGCAACAGCAGCAGCAGTCACATTGCTTGAAATGTACAGCCTTCGGCCCAGAGGAACATAGCCTCGAGAGTATTGATTTATCTATTATGATGCTCTTAGCTGCAACAAACAGCTTGCATGCCAGTCTGTCAGTCACCCCCTGTGTGACCCTCCTCTTTTAGATTAGCACTTTTGTATGTGGTTTCAAAGAGCTAAAAAGCTTACTTTAAGTGATTTTTTTTTTTGTGTGTGTGGTCGGCAGGGTCTATTGTAATGAACTAACAGTAACTCGTCCGTATTGTTGCTGTGTTTCTGTAAAAGCTGGCTGTGATCTTCACTGTGGAGCAGCTGCTGTGTCACCTGCAGCAGGTTTTGGAAACCCACGAGGTCAACTGGAAACACGTCCTGTGCTTCCTCTCCACTCTGCTGGTTTACAACCCCTGTGCCCAGAGCAGCCTTAAAGGTAAATACGAGGGAGCAACCGGGGCCCGGGTGCCTGTTGTGTTGGATTCAAAGTGCCAATATTACGAGCTGAGAATGCATTTCTTTCCAACCGTACTTATGTAAGCACACAGTCTCTTTCTGTATGTCTGTCTCTCTCTCTCTTGCTCTCTCTTTCTGGAGGCTATCCTCCCTTACTACTTATTTGGAATACCTACAGTATCTGCCTAATCTTTTTATTTTCTGCTTGTACCATCATTTATGCTGGTCTGAAAGGGTTTTAAGTTGAAATGTAAATTTTATGTTATTACCCTACTTGTATTTACCCTGTATTTATCCGGTACCCTTTGTGTACATATTTAGTTTTTGTGTCAGCACTAGGAAAGTGTTTATTGAAAATGTGTCGGAATAATCCTATAATGGATGGGCCGTGTAAGCGGCCACACACGAAAATAAACAGTTCAATTAATTTAAATATCAGACTAGTGTATACACACATTGATAGAAATCAGATGTAAAAGGGACTTCTAGTTGTATTGCATAGTGTTAAAAGGCTTGTCCTTTCTGTTGTGTTTCTCTGCCTCTACCAGAGCTGCTGTCCAGACTGCTGAGCTCTGCATTTGAAGGCTATGACCTGGAGAACATGATAACTGCCTTCCTCTTGGCTCGACAGGGTGCACTGGAGGGACCGGGCATCTTCCCTTCCTACAGCAACTGGTTCAAGGTTTCATATTGGCTTTTCAGCACTAGTCTTTAAAAACAATAGTGTCTAGACCACATAAAAGCCTTACACTGACACTCAGGATAATAAAACAAATACTTGTCAAGGTGGACAGCCAGTGTAATGTTGAATAATTGTGCACTTGTCTAATTGGCACTCTGCATTATATATCAGAGGTGAGTGGCAATGGCTGGCACCAGATGTCGTTCATTTTTATAGACAATTTTGATGGATTTATTCGGGAGATTTATTTTTCCTGCACTGTTGTATAACCTGTTCTTTAATGTGCAATAAGTGCTTCTTACTTTTCTGGACTGTTTAACAAAGGTGGATTGTGTGCTTGTGTGTAGTCTATATCCACGACGTTCCACTTCTGGGATTGTTCCGTTGCCGCCGGAAATTCCCCTGGATGTCACTCTATTCGGCCAGGTGTCCGTTACCTTCCGTTTTGTTTGTGTTGTAATTTTAAACTCTGGTGGATTTGTGAGGACTATGGTTAACTGCTCCTCAGATCTCTGCAGGGTAAATCCAGACAGCTAGCTAGACTATCTGTCCAATCTGAGTTTTCTGTTGCACGACTAAAACTACTTCTGAACGTACACATGTTCCACCAAAACCAGTTCCTTCCTGAGACTATTTAGCAGAGGCACCGTGACTCCGTCCGGAGCTTAGCACCGCCCAAGACGATTGTGATTGGTGTAAAGAAATGTCAATAAACCAGAGCATGTTTTTCTCCCATCCAAGAATGCTGTGTGGACTCGCCAGACCTTCCTCAGCAGCGCTGTGGAGGAAGGTCTGGCAAAGCGAGACTGGCTATGTGTATTATTAGGGTTGATGATCAAACCAACGACACAACGGTTTACAAGATCATGGCATTGTCTGTTGTTGCAGTTTGTTCTTGTCACAGATAGAGGACAGTAGAGCTAAATCTTTCTTTTTTTTTTTACTCGTAGCATTATTCTTTTCTGCTTTTTCAGATGTCTTTCGGTGGAGGCAGTGGCTACCATGCGACCAGTAAGAAATCTCTGGTGTTTCTGCTGAAGTTCCTGTCTGACTTGGTGCCCTTTGAACCCCCACAGTACCTCAAGGTGACATTACGATTCTGCATATGTCTGACTCTGAAATTATTGATTTATTTCACAAGACATAAGATACATGGTGTTTTTTATGTTGGACAATCCTTTAATGATCCCCATGGGCAAACTGGTTACTAAAATGTACTAAATATATGCAGTATAACATACCATAACTACTTAAAAAACTTGTACACAGGAATATGACTTCATACCCACTATACAGTATGCAGCAGTTTAGAAAGTAACAAGGTTTTACTCATTTTTAAGTACTTGTACTTAACTTCAGTATATCCATTTTATGCTACTTTATACTTCTACTCCACTACATTTCAGAGGGAAGTATTGTACTTCTTACATTCATCTGACAGCTATAGTTACTTGTTACTTTTCAGATATAAGAAGATTTTTTTGGAATAAAATCTGATAACATACAATGAGTTTTTAAAAACCAGTAGTACTCAACATTTTGGGTTTATGATCCCTTAAAAAAAATTGTCAACCTGGGGCTCCTTGTCTTGTTTTCCAAGTCTATAAGCTGTTGGTAGATGGTTTCGTATAAGGAACTAATCAAGGTTCAAACAGGAACAATTATTCAATATTTCACAAAAAAACAAAAATTGTGGACAAGTCTGAAAGAAGAATACACACATCTGTTAACAGAACGTCGTTTTTCTCTAACCCATTAATCATTTTACGACCCTACAGATTTATTTTGTGAACCTTTGCAGGGGGCCCAACCCCTGGGTTGGAAATCTCCAGACTAAACTACCCAAATCCTACTTAGACATATTTGCAACAGTATTAACAATCTAATAATGTGATTATGTTTCAGTCACAGGGCATGTCTTACTGTGTATTGAGTACTTTTACTTTGATTCTTTGAATGTGTTGAGCTGCTAATACTTCTGTTCTTTTACTGAAGTTATATTATGACTGCATGTCTTTAACTTGTACATGTAATGTTTTTTTTTTGATAGTTGGTACTTTTACTAAAGTAAAAGATTAGAGTATGTCATCCACCACTGGTCTGCAGTCTGTACTAGACTACAAAAACCAGAGCAGTGGCTGAAAAATACAGTTACAGTGTAAGCTATAAGAAAACACTAGCAACGGAGAAATGACGCAGCTGTGATTTTCGACACCTCCCTGTCATGTTCACTTGGTAGGTTCACATCCTGCAACCTCCATATGTACCTGTGAAACACCGCAGCCTCCTGATGGAGTACGTCTCTCTGGCCAAGACCAGGCTGGCTGACCTCAAGGTAAGAGCGGGGGTAATAATGAATGGTCCAAGAAGAAGGAGTTTGTCCTCAGTACATCATTACTGCGTTATTTCAATACTGTGTGTCTGTGTGTCTGTGTGTCTGTGTTTATGTTTTATTTACACATGCAGGAGCCAGTGGAGGACATGGGTTTATATGAGGATGTTTCTGGTGCAGCTGGAGCATCATTGCAGGTAACAGTGACGCCCAGTGGTTTGATTGTGTAATGACACCTGTTGATGAATTGTTAGTGCCTCAGCAGTCTGGCCAATTGGAGATGGTGAGGGATGTCTGTAAAGAATGCCCTCATTTTGAGAAGGCTCTTTAATTTACTGAGCACAGGAAAGTGGCAAAGATATTAAATACAAACCTCTCATGCATTGTGGTTAAACTAAGATTTGTAAGTAAGTAAATTATCTTTTACAGATGTGATCATTTTGTGCTGTGTTTAAAACATATTTCAGTATTCTGGTTCTGATACTATTCTTGAGTTTTGTTTGCAATATCAAATAAATCAATATTTAAAGGATAAACATGTTTTCTACAAAGCTTTGAGTTTCATTTAACAGAAGAAGCCAATGTTCTTAAATGGTATCTTATTACAAGAACTTTGCCTTACTAAAATTGCCAAAATTCAGATCAGACATTTGATGCCAACTTTGAGCACTGAACAGTTTCTGAAACTAGATGCTAGAGACATATATTTCTGACCTAGCCCTAGTAAGAGCACTTTGATTTATTCATAGGAAGCAATCCAAATGTATATTAAGATACGTATCTTACCGATATATACCAGTATAATGTTTGTGTGTTTGCAGCCCCAGTGCCAGGCTGTCCAGGATGTGGAGAAGGCAGTGTCTCTGTTTGAGAGCACAGGAAGAATCTCTGCCACAGTCATGGAGGCCAGGTATTCAGTCACATTATCACCTCACCTGCAGCGCTTTCATAAAGTAAATCACAGGATATGAAGGTCCTTAAAACAATCTGGGTTTCATGTAGATGTAAGAACTGAATTGGACAGAGACATGGACAGTTTCCTGACACCTCTGTCCTCTCACAGTATTTTTCGGAGGCCGTATTTCCTGACACGATTCCTCGCTGCTCTGCTGACACCGAGGATAGTGAGCTCTTTCACCTTACTATTATGCTTTGTTTAATCTACACATTCTTAAATGTGAAGTTCTTTTGTTATTTTGTCACAATTCTTCACATCACATGCATAAATTGAAGTTTACCTGTCTTTCAATTCCAGCTTCCTGTCAAAGCTGATGCTCGGATGAGTTTCATAGAAGCTCTGAAAAAGTGAGTTATTATCAGAAGCTTGTAAAATGTGCGTTATAGCTCTTTCCCTTCACCAACTTTTTAGACTTGAGTTTATATAATTTTATCCTGTTGTGTATCTATTGTCTAAATGTGTTCTCTTAACAGATTTAAAGTGGGATAATGGGATCATTTAATTTTAGCATCAGTGTTTTTTTTTCTTTTTGTGCTTGTGGGCCTGTTTAGAATAACCATTTAGATTGTTAAAGTTATACTTTAGAACAGTAGTTGTCAAACGTATCACTCAAAGATTCGCATCAGATATTTATTTCAGGAGCAACATACATTCAAGTTGAATACTCTGTTTTCCGGGTTCACTTTTGTACAGATACCAAACAGTACCTTTTTTCGGTAGCCTGCTTTCTCTCTGTACTAACAAAAAATAGATTTTAATTGTAAATAAGTTCTAAGACCTATTATCCTATTTCAATTTTGTTTTTTATTGAGAAAATTTTTCACACCACACACAATAAAACCCATCCCTACAAACTGTTACACCATTACTGTATATTCAATGTCCTTGACAATTTATTGATCGGTAGAAAATGTATTTAAAAAAAAAGAAAACATTACACTTTCATAAGGTTTTGAATTCATAACGCGAGCTCCGGATGACCTTGGTCTAAAGCCCTGCTTTAGAATAAAGATTATCATTGTAATGATTATTACAATTATTACAATGATTATTTAGTGTATTTTCACTGGTATGACTCTTGTTTGTTTGTTTTCAGGGCAGATAAGATTCCTGCTGCACAGTATTCATCTTATGTGGAGTCCTGCCAGAAACAGAGGCAGCAGGATGGTGGGTTATTCACTCATTTATGCTATACTCCCAAAAATAACCATCATTTATTTCTTCTATTTACTTTATTTTTCAAGTACATGAATCTGATTTAGTCTAGTAATACTAAACTTTAAAAACAACCACATACAAAACAGTACACAGCACAGGAAAAAAACTCTGTGGCAAACAATAGTTTACAATAAACAAGCAATCAATTTAGCAAGATAATCTTTGCAAATCAACACCACTTTTATGATTTTTTTAAGCATAAATGCAATCGCCCGAAGTAAAAAAACGAACATAAACCACCACTAGCTTCCATCCGTTTCCAGCTGATTTCCGGTGTTCGGCATGATGGCGTTTTGTAGTCTTATTTAGCCACTTGTTAGCAACCACCTTTTTGAAGACACGCCCAAGCTACCATATTCACGAATGCGGTATTTACTGCTGTATTTTATGTCATAGAACACAAGGTGACAATCTCTTAAGCTTGTGGTAACCACAGAGCTTATTTCGGGCATCTTACCCCAAAAAAAAAAAACATTCTCTTTTCTTATCATGACAAAGATAGTCTCGCTTTGCCAGACCTTCCTCCACAGCGCTGCTGAGGAGGGTCTGGCCAATCCACACAGCATTCTGGGATGGGAGAAAAACGTGCTCTGGTTTATTGGCATTTCTTCAAACCAATCACAATTGTCTTGGGCAGCCCTAAGCGCCGGTTGGAGCCACAGTGCCTCTGCAAAATAACCTCTGGAAGGAATTTGTTTTGGTGGAACATGGTACGTAGGGAGGCGAGCTCTGGAATTAAAATGGCTGTCGAGTGTGCAATGAGAATTTTACTCCAAAAAATGAGGATGTTTTCCGAATCGACTGGACTGTAGAATGCCAACACAAAGAAAGTGGAAGGTGAGGGTCTTCTGGCACAACCTCTGGCTGCACCAGAACTATCCCGTAAAATTAAAAAACGTAGTCGATATATACTATGACAAAGATAAATGTAAACATAATAGAGCAACTCATGAGTGCATTTACACTGTGTTTTTTTTTTCAGGGAGTGCATTGTGTCTGGACACAAATGATGATCCTCTGGAGGTCCTGAAGATTCAGCTGCAGGAGTTCACAGAGCTGGTTGTTGAGGGAATTGACGGAGGTAGGCAGGTATCGAGGAAGGACACAGTGCAAACACACAAACGTAGTATTCTGCCGTTATGCGATGAGAAAACCTTTAATGATAAGTAGACACTCATGTGGACTTTTTCTTGTCCTTGTCATTGTGCTGCTCAGGTGTAAACAGAGTCTGAGATACAATTTTATTAAGAGCAAAAAGGAAAATGCTCCAGCTTCATGTCTTCTTTGTGTTTCTGTGTTACTATGTTTTTTTTAAATTGTTTTTTAGTTTTGTCGGTTTGATTTGGGGATGCGTGGCAGTCTAATTGTCAAGTGTGTCCTCCTTATTCAATGACACTGTGTAATGTGAGAACCTACCGAAAACTGTCACCCGACTGCAGCTCCCTAGCTTTATGGCGCTTCGTAGTGAATTTCAGCTTATTGTTCAGCTGTCCAGCAAACAGGTTCACTCTCACCGCTCTCAAAGTCGCTGTCGAAGCGTTAGAAGTTCTATTTCCTCCACAGTATGTTCAGCCATGTCATGTGACACATCCCCAAACTCAGAAAGACCTACTACACCATGTGCTGTCTCTTTGAATCCCTCATTTCCATACCTGTCTTGCTGTTCATGTATCCGCAGATATGTCTGCCCAGCTGTCCAGGATCTCACACACTCTGAGTGTCATCTTTCCTGGCCGTCCTGATGAGCTGATTGGACAGACAGTCATCACAATTAACTTAAACACCCCTCCGTCCCCTGAGCTCCACATCAAAGTATGCACCGATGAAATTCACCGTCTTGTCTGTTTTCATGTTTTTATATTGCCAATTCTGCAGTTATTAGTGTTCTGTATGTCGGTCAGTAATAACAGGTATTTCTTTAATTGTCTCCCTTGTGTTCTTAGGTCGTCAACATGATCCTGAGAAACTTCTGCCAGTGCATGTTGGATGCTTCCAGAGCAAACCCTCCTAATAAGTGAGTGATACAACTTCTCAAAAATAAATTATATTATTGCCAGGGTTTGATAAAAAAAAAAAAAAGCTGACAAATGTATTATTAAGTGGCCATTCACGTCCGTTTATCTGCATACAGCACAGGGTGTGGAACAGGCACCAAAGTCATTAAATCCAGTTTTCAGTGCACAGGTCTGGAAATAAACAGATTCCCGTATGTGTTATGAGGTTGCCTCGTTCTTTCTGATGTGTGCCTCACCAGATATTTTTCCGCCTCCCCAGACAAAGTCTGTGGGCCTCCAGGTTCGTCAGTGTGATGCTTGGTAACACACAGTTCCTCTCCAGCCTTATATGCAGACTCTGGGACCTATTTCATAACCAGGTACATACATCCATATTTTAATGCACTTCTCTTTGCATCCGTCTTTTGCTTTGTGTCTCATAACTCTCTCTGTTTCACATCTTGCCTGGGTCTTTTCATTTTTCGACTACATTAAAATCACTTTACCTCTTTATTCCTGAATGCCACTTAAACCAGTGCATTCACTCGTCAGCTTTGCTAACCTCTTCTGTAAAAAAGGGGTCGTCGCTGAGTGCTGCCCACTTACTTGGCCTGGCAGCATTAGTGGTCCATCTCCACGCCTCCATGTCTCACAGTCCTCTGGTTCAGCTGGTCCCGCCCATTCTGCCTACGCCGGTACCTGTTGGAGAAGCTCTCAGCTCGGCGCTGGTCTGCAGCACACATGCTGACATGCTCTTCTGTGTCAGGTGAGGTTTCTTGTGTAGTGGGACGGTCACAAACCGGTGAACCTGACTCATTAAGGAATTGAACGTTCTTGTGTTGTGAGTATGTGATACTGGCACCTAGCCTGGCTGCCACCGTGACTCACAGTCTTCTTGTTGCTGTCCAGGTTGTGTGTGGCAGCTGCGTGTTATGGGATCTGCAGAGGGGACTCACTGCCTCAGCAACAACAGCAGGACTACATTCTCAACAGCCTTTATAAGAAGGTGTCTCTCTCTTACTTGCCATAATGTCATCTAATCATGTCATGAAAGAGCCACTTTTTTCTTGTGTGCTATTTTGTATATATTTGTTTTTGTATGTATTGTTTATGTCATATTAATGTTCAATATGTTTGTTTGTTTATGTATGCACCAACTACCAAGGCAAATTCCTTGCAAGTGTAACTCACTTGCAAGGAATCCTTTGCTGATTCTGATGTAACTGTGTGTTTGTTTAGCTTCTCTACCTCATCCCAAGACTGTTGCCTGAAGCCAGAAGAACTGCCATTACTGCTGGCGGTCCAGTTAGTGAACACCAGGAGGAGAAGCTGCCCGGCCTGTGGAGCAGTGTCACAGACACCAACAGCACCTGGATGAAGACTTCTTGGCATCTGTGGAGGCACCCAGCATTCCGTCAGCTTGAACACACGCCACAGTATCAGGTAAAATGGGTTCACTGGCTTGTATGAAGCCTTGGCTTTGTAAGTGCTGAATGGTGTAAGTGTAGAATAATATATGTTCAGTGGGCATCAGTGAGCAATTAGTACTGCTTTCACCTGCATGTTAAATGAAACTGATTGATGGATTGATATTATTGACAAAAAAAGTAATCCTCAACCATTATGTTTGTCAAGTTATTTTTCTCAGAATGGCTGGCTAATGAGCTCAGAGTACATAGAAGTGAAGACGCCCTGTCAGACCCAGAGCGGTAAGACACACGCACACACACACACACACACACACACACACAAGCTTATAAAACAAACACATCATCAGAATCAGAAAAGGATTTATTGCCTAGTATAATTAATTTTGCCATGGTGGTTGGTACATACATAAACAAACAAACATATTGAACATTAACATGAAAACACACACACACACACAGACACAGACACAGACACAGACTCTCACACTCTCACAGGTAACACGTAACTTTGTGTGTTTAGTCAGGAGTACCAGCAATGGGCCTGCCTGGAGCTCTACCTGTCTCGTCTGGAGGAGCATGGAGGCTGTGGAGGAGACATGAAGAAACTCTGCTCTCATCTGCTCAATGCCATCATGGACCAGCAGTTAAGGTGGGTGTACATGTTTTACTAAAAATCGTACATTGACAAATGTATAAAATACTTTAAATCATAATAGTTTTATTTCTATTGTGTAGGTGAATGCTACTGGCTGGTTTGTGTGTCAGATCTTTTCGATAGAGGTCAGCATTAATAACATCTGAAGCATATGCAGCTTATTGTTAAGAGTACAAGGTGAATTGTACAGTCATTACTCATCAGGTGTTTAAAAAAATAAAAAAAAGTCCAAAATCTATTCCTTTGACAACAAAGTGCTCAAGCATATTGGCAGAGCCTCCAGTGTGAAGACAGAGCAGGCAGAGCGCTCAATGGTGTTTTTTGCCCCCAACTCCTCCTTCCAGGCAGCGCTGCGACCGCTGCCTTCAAGGCATCTAACCCTAACCTTAACCTTAACCATAACCAGTGGCTCCCAACGGTGCCTTCCAGGCAAAAAACACTGATAAACAGGCAGAGGCAGTTGGTGGTTCGATCCCTGGCTGCAATGCATCAAAAGCAACCTAATAACAACACACACGTGCTGAGGAAGGCAGCGGCTGAAATGTCTGTGTGTTTAATAATAAAAATAACATGTAAGAATAAGACAATTTGTGAGTACTTATTCCCTAATAGTCTCTATTGTACTGAAGCACCCTAAACCCTTTAACATAATCATAAAATAAAATAAAAACCTGTAATAAAAAGATGTAAATGTGAATTTCCACCTTTAGTAAAAATGTCACTCTTCTGTGTATTTTATGTGGACAGTGACCGGAGCCTGGAAAAGCTAGATTACAGAGTGTCAGATACAGGGACCTGTCTGCCAGACATCCTGTCCAGGTTACAGGTGTGTACGTTTCATATGTTCTGTTCCAGTTCATTAGACTTATGATGTGGTCCTAAATACATTCATAGTGAAAAATAAAAAAAAATGTGTGTGTGTAGGAGCTTGTCTACGAGATGGAAGTGACTGACCTCTATGGCAGCCGTCGAAGCACAGCTGATGTGTGCGACTTCCTTTTTACATGTGTGTCTGAGAGATGCTCCTCCTTAGCTTCACCGAGCATCAGCACTGAGCTCAGCCTGCAACACACACTGAACACATGGAACAGGTACACACACACTTCATTTTTCATTTATTTGACAGTGATAGTGTTCATTAATCAACAGCAAAGTAACTGTAAATGAGCCAGAGTTAGCTCAGCAGGCTAATTTTCATCCGTTGTAAATGGCCAGTTTTAAAATGGCAACCTAAAAAAATTTAAATACAACAAAATGACATAAAAGCAACATACACAGAGCAACATTCAGACAGGAACAATGCACAACAACAAGTAACAAACAACACATCAGACAGCAAGCAAAAACCAAGACAAAGCTGCAGGCAGGCAGCAAAACAAATATATATCCGCTCTATTATTTAATGTATAGCCACTGAAAACGTTCTGTGTGTGTGTGTCACAGAGTACTGCTGGCTCTCCCAGCAGTGTTATTGATTAAAGTAAAGTCTGATGGGGGGAGGGCGACTCTAGAGTGCAACACGCTGATAGAACATGTCAACCAGCATCAGGTGAGCTGCCAAATTATTTTTCTAATCAGATTTTAATACATTTCTCTTCTGAATCTGATCCGTTGTTTGGAAAAGTGCAGTGATTGTGTGTGACTAAATAGTGCTCATGTCTTTCTTTGTCATCATTTCTCTTCAACAACAGAGGAAGGTGTGTTCTCCGGCCGGTTTGTTGTCCTGCCATCTAACAGCACACCTCCTGAGAGTGAGAATCACTTCACTGAAAATCTAATGATAAATGAAATCTTTGATACATTTCTTACAGTATTTCCACAAGCTCCTGTGAGAAAATCAAGTGGAATAAGTCTGCTGTCTGTGTGCCCTCTCCAGGGTGTGTTATGTGCCAGCGTACGTTGCGGACGCCCACAGGAAGAAGTCAACAAAGCCTGGTCTCAGATCAGTCTACGCTGTCCTCTGCTCCTGGTCTCCACAGTGGTACTGTTTGTTCTCCATAAAGCTAACAAACTTATTAACTTTTCCATGCTGACGTCAAGTCCTACACACTTGGCTTCAACCAGTATGCTTATGAGGGTTTAAAACCGAACACTGATTTTTTTTTATGGGCATTTGGACTTGTAACACTAAGAAAAGCACAGGTGTGAATGATCAAATTAAAGACTGCTGAATGCTTTTTAGTTGCTGTAGTTTCAGGGTCCTTGCATTGTTCATGCTTGCACACTGTCACACAGCCATCATTCAATCAATGTTTTGTACTATGCCAAGGCAAGGCAAGGCAATTTATTTATATAGTAGCACAGTTCATACACAAAGGCATTTTACATAAGCCTACACGTACAAAGCAAATACAACATCAAATTCAACAATCATAAAAACAAAAACAACAAATTTAAAAGACTTTAAAAGCATAGAAGTGTAGCAATTACCATCTCTAAGTGACCTCAGTAAAAGAACACATGGTTGGGGCAGATCGTAAGTGTTTAGGAAGTTTATTCCATAACTGCGGTGCGTAAAAACTAAAAGCTGCTTCTGACCCTGGGGACGGTGAGTCTGGTAATGCGAGACTACGAGGAAATTGACTAGGAACAACAGATGTACATCCTGACTGCGTTATTTTGACAATAACATGTCATGATTGTAATGAGTCTGTACTAATGCAAACCTCGTAAATGTTTTTGTTTTGTGGGCTCAGGCCGTATTTTGATGCTGATTTTGTCTGTGTAGCACTGGTGGGAGCGTCTATCTCCAGTGCTGTTGTCACTGTGGCATCGGCTGTGTGATGGAGAGCCTCTACCAGAGCAGCTGGAGCTCCTCGCTGACTGTAACAACTGGGCCAGCAGGTAGAACCTCATTCTCATAAACCACCATCTCTGAATCTGTGTTCCACCTCACTCCATGCCACTGTTGAAACATTTTACTGTGAGTGTAGTCTATATCCACATCGTTCCACTTCTGGGATTGCGCCGTTGTCGCCGGATGTCACTTTTTTCAGCTGGATGTTCCTCCCCTTCCTCTGTCTCTGTGTTGGCGTTCTAACCTCCGGTGGATTTGTGAGGACTATGGTTAACTGCTCCTCAGATCTCTGCAGGGTAAATCCAGACAGCTAGCTAGACTATCTGTCCAAACTGAGTTTTCTGTTGCACGACTAAAACTACTTTTGAACGTACACTATTTAGCAGAGGCACTGTTGCTCTGTCCGGCGCTTGGGTCCAAGATGATTGTGATTGGTAAGAAATGCCAATAAATCAGAGCACGTTTTTCTCCCATCCTGGAATGCTGTGTGGACTCACCAGACCCTCCTCCACAGCACTGTGGAGGAAGGTCTGTCAAAGCAAGACTATCTTTGTCATGATAAGAAAAGATAATGTTTTTTTTTTTGTAAGATGCCTGAAATAAGGGTCTGGCTAGTCCACAAGCTCTGGCAAAGTGAGCCTACTGTGAGTGTAAGGGAAGAAAAGGACTGACATAATCCGGTCCCCTCTGGATCCCTCTGCCCCCTCATGCCCTCAGCTTCCATTTCCGTGTCAGATTAATCTCTCTGGTGGTTTGTGCGTGTGTCCGTTGGTTTAGTTGGCTCATATTGAGGTGATTTGCAATTCTGTCTGTTGTGCAGTTTAGAGAAGGGGCTGTCGTCGGCGGCATTGCCTGCAGCTGCAGCTCTGCTGCTGGCTGCCAGCCTGCATCGTGCCTGGCAAGGCCGGGGGTGCGACAACCAGGGCTTCAGTGCAGCCCTGAATATGTTGCGACCAGAAAGGGGCACACAGTACCGACAGGTGAGAGGAAACTACTTTCTCATATCCATGTCATTTGTACCACCTCCCATCCCATTTTTGTTTACACAAAAAAAAAAAAATCTTTATATACAGTAATTTACGGTTGGTATGTTACAAGATGAAAGGAGCACCAGGAGGATGCAGAGGAACTACTCTCAGAATATAGTGACAGTTTGAGCCAATATGAAAAAAACTTCATTTTATAAAAGTTAAAGTGCAGCTTTAATGGCAGTCAGTAATGGTGGGTAAACTGTATTCCATAAAAATAGTTGGTTTGTTCCTTATTACATTATATCTGATCATAAATACAAATAAACATGATAGGTGGTAACCTGCATGCTAATTAATATTAATGAGCTATTTTTCTAAGCCTGTATCAACCTTAAGGCCTCATTAGTGCTCCTGCGCTCTAAAAGTGCACATTTCAGATGTTGATCATTTTGTGTCATCATCCACTTGCTCTGTAAACAACCACAGGTTGCTTTTGGCATTTTTTCCACCTTTTATATATGTTACCTGCTGCTGTCTCATTTCTTTGTCCAGGTGCTAGTTTTTCTGCTTTTCCTGTGTGTAAATGACCATCTGTCATCACTCCTGTATCCTCAGGTAATTAATAACTTTAACCTGCACTGTCCCAAACTATATCCACAAGCTCATTATGTTCAGGTGGTTAGATGTATGCAGTTAGAGAGACAGGTCTGTCTTAGGCCGAGCTCTGCTTCGTAAACCTTAGTAAGCAACATTCACACTCACATACAAGGAACTGAACCACACTTGTTTAGAAATACAACAAAGTCCAGGAAGGAACAGAAGTTATTGGTTGTGGAAATGCTAAACGTTTATTATTAAAGTAATGGATAATCGATGTAGGAAGCATACTTTACTGCTTCTCTCTGAACAGACGTGTCAGGCAAATGGCTACATTGTTAAAGGGATAGTTTCATATCTATTCAATATAAAGCTATAGACAGGAGACAGTCAGTTTAGCTAACATGTACATTTGTGAACATTAGGAGTGATATCAATCTACTCATCTAACACTAAGTAAGAAAGCAAATAAGCTTGCTTCCCAAAATGTTGAACTAACTTTAAGATAATGCAAAGCTTTTATACATTAAGTAACTCTTTTGCTTCTCCTACACTACAGCATTTGGTAGTCTCTGTGTAATGTTGTGTCTGCAATTATTTCTGTAGGAGAGGAGCCATCAGAACACCACAGATTTATGCACAGACCTTCTGCTCGTGTTAGTGGACTCTGCTGACTGGCTGCTCATCTTTGAATCAAACAGTACGGTGTATACAGTACATCTTGTAAAACCACAGCTCAGTTCCCTCCACGTGTTCAGCTGCTAGTGTACATCAGCTTTGTCATTATTTGACAGATTAAATCTAATGTTAGCACTGACATTAAATGATTTTGTCTCACCTATATTTATTCATTGTCAAATTAGCGGCCTGAATGTTTTTTTCCCCAACTCTAGAACAAGGTGTTTACCAGTCGATCACCATGGTGACATCAGATGAGTTTACTCGACTGATGCCTTGGGCCTTCTACAGGTTAGTTTTTTAACATCATATTTCCACTTTTAGAGTCACTGTAGACACTACCTATAGTTAACTCTCACAAGAACTTTAATCAGCCAATTCATGACCAAAACTAACTGGACAATACAGTGGTGCAAACTCATCAGGGGTGAAAGGGGTGACCAAGATAGGGAGGGGGTAGCTAGTAGGGCTGCACAATGAATCGGTTTTGTTTTCATCTATAATTGTCATCGCAATATCAACTTGCACAACAACACAATAAACACAAAGCAAAATGTGTCTCATTTGAAAGAGAGCTTCAGTAGAAAACTACAATTTAAAATGTCTTGTTATTGGTGCCTTGTGTGTTCAGTTCAATGTTCAATTTAGTATGTGCAATTTAGACCTACTTTAGATAATTCTCTCCCTATATATGTACAGGACCTACAAAAAAACGTTTTGTGTGTGTGTCGTTTGTGTGTTTAGCCTGCTGCTCCAGCAGAGTGCTGAGCTGCTACAGAGAGCTGTGTGTTGTCCAGGCTTCCTCCAGACTGCTGTCCTCTGCTACATCAGTCTACTGCAGCTTTTCCTGGAAGGACACACACTTACACCAGCCAATCAGGTGACTGAGCCTCAGATCATGGTTTATATCAGGGTGATGACAACATAATTTAAACGTGTGTATATATGCTTACGTAAAGCACTTTGAATTGTCTTTGTGTATGAACTGTGCTATATAGAGTAAATAAATTGCCTTGCCTTAAACCTGTGGCATTGCTCTGAAGTCAAACCTATGAATTGTACTGTCAGATGGAGCCTTTCCAGATTCTGAGCTACGCCAAACAGTTTCTTCTGAGAGCGATCTCACGGACGCCTCCAACTGCTCTGTCCTCCAGCCAACTCAGACAGGTAGCCGACACACGCAAACTGCACATACAGTACACACTGTATTCAATTTTATTTATAGTATCAAATCATAACAAGAGTTATCTTGAGACACTTTACAGATGGAGTAGGCTGAGCAAAAATAGTTTTCATACAGACTTTTGTGACTGTACATATTTAGTGTATCATAAGTGAAAACAAACTATTTCTTCTACTGTAAATGTGTAATTTACAGTAGAATATACATTATATATTCTAGTGTATTATCATAATTTGTTTAACAAGTGCAAATATTTTTTTTTTTTTACCTCAACCTCAAACCAGATAAAGACTTGCGCCCCCCCTGTGGTCTTTGTCGCCCCCCTGAGGGGTGCCCAGACCCCAGGTTGGGAACCACTGGTCTAGACCACACTCTATAATTTACAAAGACCCAACAATTCTAGTAATTCCCCCAAGAGCAAGTATTTAGTGCAACAGTGGCGAGGAAAAACTTCCTTTTAGGGAGAAACCTCGGCAGATCCAGGATCTTGGTGTCTGACGGTGCCGGTTGGGGATGTGATGAACAGTGGCAATAATAGTCACAATAAATATATATATGTATATGTATGCCTCTTGGTAACATCTACTATTGACAACATTCACTTATCTCTCTCACGCTCTTCTGTCTCCTTCCGGTCTATCTGCTGCTGGGTCTCCTGGTCCAGCTGGAGTCCCAGTGTGCAGACCTGGACCCAGAGGTTGCAGCGGCTCTCTCTGTGCACCTCGACCCTCACAGCCTCAGCCCAGAGATGGACTTCCTCTGAAAAGCCGCAGACTGACGTTCAGACAGAGAAACTGCCTAAAGTGAACCGTGAAACCCACGACTACAAAAATCTTCTCTATTCCCTCGAGCTTCGGAGGGGTCTCGTTCACATTAATGGTAACTGACGATTAGCAGGTACTTTGTTTTAATGTAATCCAACTTTACATCTAACAGAAACATGTTCCTCTCTGTCATATTTATTAAACACTGTATAGATCTTACCAGTTTTACCAACATTTTATTTGTCTTTTTATACATAATGCACACAGGACTTTATTATACACGTTCATCTGAAGCCCTTTTTACAATACAGATTTACACTCTTAAAAGTACTTAGCATTGTAATAACTTAATAAAAAACAGTGACCTAATACAATTGAACTGAATGTTCTTGGAAATCATTCTGCACAACTATTTGCACTGTGAGGCAGTAACACAGCACATACGAGTGCTTCACATATATGAAGGTAACAAGAATATTGCATTATAGGACTTAGAATTGAATCCATGTAGGTTACGCAGTTGTTAATATGTGGCTGCTACTGCGTACTTCAGCTATCAAATAAAACTGTATTGTTACTTTATTTGGCTACGCTGTAAACCGATATGCCAACTGCTAGTATACCAGTGATTATTTTTATGAAGTCCTTGTCTGTGTGGGAACAAAACGCCCCACATGTGACCCAGAAACTTGGATCCTAAGATTCCTAATGCCTTCACTGCCGAGATTTGTCAGTGATACCATTGTGAAGGAGCATTCCTTCTGCTGCTTCCCCGAAAACAAGCTGAAACCTAAACTTTTGGTATAATTGTCCTGACAATGAAAAGAAAAATTAAGTTTGGAATGGAAAGTGATACTTGAAAACTGTAAAGAGCTAGTTTAGAGATAGTAATTATGAGCAGGTTGGTCAAAATCTACTAAAATGAAACTTGAGACAATAGTTTGACTTTGTTGTTATGACACAAAAGCTGAGCTAAATATATTGGTAGAGAACTGAGATCAACATCTGTATTGCCATACAGCAGGTTCCTATCCCAGTCCATGACCTAAATTTGAAAAAAATGTAAACTAGTGTACAGGTTGTCAGAAACTGGGAAACTCCCAGTTTAAGCACCCGTGCAGCAGACGTGGACCTGGACTCCCTGTCCTCATGTATCCTGGTCTTGCTGAACCCCCTCCCGGTCAGAGTGATGGCGTGCAGGTCAGATTACTCCGGTGGCTGCTGCCTTTCTGAACCTCGGCCTGAATCAGCGGGTGGACCATGGACATGTGGACGTTCAGGTTGTGGGCCTTCTCGAACCGCTTCCTGCACATCAGGCACGCAAACTCCAGGTCAGCCTCCGCCTTGTGTTTGGTCATGTGGTATTTGAGTGACGCTCGCTGGCGACACTGGAAGCCACACACCTCACATCTGAAGGAAAAAAAAACGTTAAAATGTATAGCCTCTCTCTCCTGTCTTTACTTCAGACTTTTAATTCAAAATATTATGTATTTTTGGGTTCCAACTAGAACATGTTTACATGCTTTGATGTTCTAAAAACATTTTTCTCATACTGTGTCTGACTATATCTGTACTGTCTAAAACGCTCCCCCACACACACACACACACACACTCTGATTGGTTAGCGTTTTCACGTCTTCACAACTTGGCTCTCAGAGTCTCTACACCGTCATTGCATCTGGGGAATAACTGTAGCAGCAGCGCTTTCTACCTATATATAGTATAGTTGTGACATCACAAATGAATGGAAGTCCTGACAGCTCATTTAATAGGCACCGTTTCTGATTACAGGATGTGTGCATTGATCCTTTCAAAGTATTATTAGCACCTCCACCTGCTTTATTAAATAAAAGACATGGAAATCTCACTTTCTACAATATGGGACCTTTTTAAAGCGGTAAATCCCATCAACAGTACTTACTGTAGTGGCTTGGCCCCTGAATGTCTCATCTGGTGAACTGAAAGGTGTTTCCTCTGTTTGAAGGTTTGGCCACACTGGTCACAAATGTAGTTCCTCTCCTCTGGAAACACACAGATGGCAATCTTAAGTACAAGCCAAAATACACATTAACACCTAAAACAAATGTCTTTAGAATTTAACAGTCTGTTTAACATGGCACAAATATTCAGATTTAAGACAAAGTGTAGGCTTCTTATGATTCAAATCATTCAACCATAACAGCAAAACAAATGGAGCAGGTATTAGCTTTTCATGAAAAAGTTGGTATAGTTTGTATGTAACCTATTACTGAAACAACCAAATGTTTATCTTATCTTATTATTCTTCCTATTGTTAACATTGTGGCTAGGTAAACACTGACAATTTAGACACTCAAGTTTTTTTTGCATGGAAAGCCAGATCTGCCCCCCAGCAGACTGCTGTTTGCTGCTGCTCCAACAAACATAAAGTACACCCCCCCTGCCTCTCTCATGTGCCTCCCCTGAGTTAAGTGAGCCGATTGATCAACATCTCTATAATAGCAGTTATCAAGCATCACCAACAATATGCTTAGTGAAGCCGAGTAACCCAAAAAGAGCCAGACTAAGCTGCCTTATGATACAGGCCCAGCACGTCTACGCGGCCTAAAAACAAATCCAAATCTTTTTGTTGAGCTCACCTGTGTGGATAAGCTTGACGTGCCGCTGCAGGTAGCGGTCGATCATGAACACCTTGTTGCAGCCAGGATGAGGGCAGGGTCGCGCTCTCACCTCCTCATGATGCTCCTTGATGTGCTTCTAAAAAAAGAACAACGCCCCATAAGAAACCCAGACATCTGTACACAGAATCTTATTGTAGGTGATTTTAATATCCATGTGGACGTTGACAGCAATAGCCTTACTACTGCTTTCAACTCATTACTGGATTCAATCGGTTTCAGTCAGAGTGTGCACAAGGCGACGCACTGTTTTAACCACACCGTGCTGGCATATGGTATTGAAATTGAGGATTTAATAATATTTCCGCAGAATTTGGTATTATCAGATCATTTTTTAATTACTTTTGAATTCTTGCTACCTGACCATACTAAACTAGATAATAGCTTCTACACCAGATGCTTATCTGACAGTGCTATAGCTAAATTTAAGGAAGATATTCCAACAGCATTACACTCTATGTCGTGCCTTAACATAACAGAGGACCTTTATGTTAACCTCAGTCCCTCTCAAATTGATACATTTGTAGACGGTGCTACGACCTGCCTACGGACGACTTTAGACTCTGCCGCTCCTCTCAAAAAGAAGACGATAAAGCAAAGGAAACTAGCACCTTGGTATAACTCCCAAACTCGCAAATTAAAACAAATCTCGCGAAACCTCGAAAGTAAGTGGCGTTCCACCAAAGTGGAAGAATCCCGTTTGGATTGGCAAGAAAGTCTCAAAACCTATAGGAAGGCCCTAAGAAAGGCCAGATCAGACTATTACTCATCACTAATAGAAGAAAATAAGAACAACCCAAGGTTTCTTTTCAGCACTGTAGCCAGGCTAACAGATAGTCACAGCTCTACTGAGCCATCTATTCCTCTAGCTCTGAGTAGTGATGACTTCATGAGCTTCTTTAATGATAAAATTATAACAATTAGAGATAAAATTCATCACCTTTTGCCCTTAACTTCTAACAGTTCATCTTTAAATCCAGGACCGCTAGAACGAACGACTAGTCCCGACATATACTTAAGACTGTTTTTATCCTATAGACCTTCAACAATTAATGTTAAAGATATCCTCAGCTAAGCCATCTACCTGTCTCTTAGACCACATCCCAACGAGGCTACTCAAAGAAGCATTACCCATGGTTAACACCTCGCTACTAGGTATGATCAATATGTCTCTATTAACAGGTTATGTACCGCAGTCATTTAAAGTAGCAGTGATAAAACCTCTTCTGAAAAAAACCAACCCTAGATCCTGAGGTCTTAGCAAACTATAGACCTATATCTAACCTTCCCTTTCTATCCAAGATCCTTGAGAAGGTAGTTGCTAATCAGTTATATGATTTTCTACATAGCAACAGTTTATTTGATGACTTTCAATCAGGATTTAGAAAGAATCATAGCACAGAGACGGCACTGGTGAAAATTACTAACAACCTTCTAACAGCTGCAGACAAAGGACTTGTCTCCATTCTTGTTTTACTAGATCTTAGTGCTGCATTTGACACTATTGACCATTCAATCCTGTTACAGAGACTGGAACACTTAGTTGGCATTAAAGGAATCGCACTAAGCTGGTTTAAGTCCTATTTCTCTGAGCGATCCCAATTTGTTAACATTAACGATAAACCCTCCAAGCACGCTAAAGTTAGCCATGGCGTTCCTCAAGGCTCAGTGCTTGGACCAATTCTATTTTCCTTATATATGCTTCATCTAGGTAATATTATTAGGAAACACTCAATTAACTACGCAGACGATACCCAATTATATCTGTCAATTAAGCCAGATGAAAGTGGTCAGTTAGCAAGACTTCAAACGTGTATTGAGGATATAAAATCCTGGATGACCCACAATTTCCTGATGTTAAACTCAGACAAAACTGAAGTTATTGTGATGGGACCAACGCACCGCCGAACTTCATTATCTAAGGATATAGCTACTCTGGACGGTATTGCCCTGGCCTCCAGCACTGCTGTCAGAAATTTGGGAGTTATTTTTGATCAGGATATATCCTTCAACGCCCACTTAACAACAAACCTCAAGAATAGCCTTTTTCCATCTTCGTAACATTGCCAAAATTAGGAATATCCTGTCTCAAAACGATGCTGAAAAACTAGTCCATGCATTTGTTACTTCTAGACTAGATTACTGCAATTCCTTATTATCAGGTTGCCCAAATAAGTCCCTTAAGACTCTCCAGCTGATCCAGAATGCTGCAGCACGTGTTCTGACGAGAACTAAGAGAAGAGATCATATTTCTCCTGTATTAGCTTCCGGCATTGGCTTCCTGTAAAATCTAGGATCGAATTTAAAATCCTCCTCCTGACTTACAAAGCTCTAAATGGTCAAGCACCATCATACCTAGAAGAGCTCTTAGTACCTTATTGTCCCACTAGAGCACTGCGCTCCCGGAATGCGGGGCTACTTGTGGTTCCTAGAGTCTCTGGAAGTAGACTGGGGGCCAGGGCCTTCAGCTATCAGGCTCCGCTTCTGTGGAACCAGCTTCCAGTCTGGGTTCGAGGGGCAGACACCGTCACCACATTTAAGAGTAAACTGAAAACCCTCCTCTTTGATAAAGCTTATAGTTAGGGAGTGAGGAGTTGCAGCGTCCACCTAACCCGGCCCACCTGCTTCTCTTCGTAGTCATCAGTTTTATATACTGTATAATTAATAATATAGCGCGAGTAGATGGAGGCAGGCCAGTACAGCCCGATCCGGTTGGGGAGAGTTCTAGCCGACCAGGCACCTCTCTCTAACCTGCCTCTCTTAGTTATGCTATTATAATTCTAGACTGCAGGGGAGGCTGTTTCCTTCCTATGACACACTGAGCTGCTCTCTCATCTCTACTTGTTACTTTTGTATGCATCCTGTCCCAGAATTGCTTGTTACTAACCCAACTCTGGGGAGTTTACTCCCGAGTCCTAATGTTTCTTCTTCGAGAGCTATGCTCTGCGATTCTCTAATGCCCGTCGGCATCCTGCTGCATCCGCCGCATCCGCGCATCCGCCCATGCTCTGCAGGCGCCACGTTACATCCCGCAACGCCCTGCTGTGATGTTCCTATGCACAGAGTAGTCAGGATCTGGTATAGGGGACTGCAGTACTCAGTATGACACGATGTGCCCTGCTATGACATGAACTTCCACGATAACCTTCGAAGTCACTGTGACCTTTAATGTGACTATTATCGCCACTGTTCATCACACCCCCAACCGGCCCGTCAGACACCGCCTACCAAGAGTCTGGGTCTGCCGAGGTTTCTTCCTAAAAGGGAGTTTTTCCTCGCCACTGTCGCGATAGCCACTGCTAATGCTTGCTCTTGAGGGAATTACTGTAATTGGAAATTATAGAGTGTGGTCTAGACCTACTCTATCTGTAAAGTGTCTCGAGATAACTTTTGTTATGATTTTATACTATAAATAAAATTGAATTGAATTGAATATGGAGTAGTATGGAGAACAACAACTGTCTTGTCTGGGGGTGGATGAAAAATGACTGAAACAAAATTGTTATTGTTCTCTTATGTCACATCATAGAAAAATAAAGTGACATTATCTTGCTATAGGCTGGACACCTAATACTAACTACTGAAGCGTTCTTAAAAATACACCATTATTGATCCAGTTACAAAATATATATTACTTAAAGCTATAGTGCGTAGTTTCTGTCTCCCCCAGAGCAAATTCTAGTAATGTAAGTAATGATATCAACACTGTCGGCGCGTCCACATGATACAAGCCTTCTGTGATCGCGTACCACCCCCTCGGGCACTGATAGTCTTAATTAGCTTTGTAGAAACTCATTTGGCAATGGTTTGAATGTAACGGACGTTCATTAATATCAAAAAGTTACGCACTAAAGCTTTAAATAAAAGTGAAATGATGGCAGTTTGGGAATTCTGACCTTCAAACCATCAGGAGCTCTGTAGACAGCTGTACAGCCCTGATACAGACACTTGTAGATGTTGGGCAGCTCCTCTCTGAAAATAAAAGACAATAATAGTTTGTTAATGCACATCTATGCTAAAGCACATTATAATAGTTAACTAATCTTAACTGAAACAAAACATGTACTAAATACATTTTAACAAACTATATGAGCTACTGCCGCCTGGCATAATATATTAAAATATACAGTATGGTTAAAAACGACCAAGTTCTAAGAAGTGTATCGTAAAAACGTGGTTTAAAACAGTTATAAAAAGTCAATTTATGACAGCTTCTGGCAGACAACCGCAACCCTGATGCATGGGCAAAGGGTGACCCTAACCCTATGATAGTTTTCTCTGGGTTTGAACAATGTTGGGAACATTTGGGATAACGTAAGTACACAACTCAACATAATATATAACGTAAGTCTAGTCGTTTTTTGACCTTTTAATGCGGAAATTCTTTATATTCATATTATATCTTTAATGCCTGTGTGTGCATGTGTGTGTTATGGGCCTGTGTGTGTAATGTAACGACGACAGTAAAAATTTAATCTCCCCATTAAAGGATTAATAAATTTCTTCTATATATAAGATGCTTTAAATATTACATGTAACGTATGCTGAATGGATGTTGTGTATTAAAGGAAATGTAGTACTCAAGATAACTAACTTAAAATATGCCTCTGTACCCCTTAGGTTTGAACTTGTTTTTCCAGCCGGGTTTGGGTCCAGGTTTTTTTTTGATTTTGGGCTCCTCCAGGGCCTTCGGGTTTCTTCTTCTCTTGTTGGGGACGGCCACCCTGCAAGCTCTGCCAAGGGGGAGAGAAATGTACATTAAACACAGTACCCAGGGTTTCTGTCAGAACTCATTTTCAGTCCTTTGCTAAAGAATATCTGTACCCACCTCTTGTCTGAGTACGGCTCGAACAGCTCATCGTCTGATAACCCTCCTTTTTTACTCTCCTCAAAGTCATCCTCCGAGATGACCCTACAGACAGACAGACAGACAGACAGACAGACAGACAGACAGACACACACACAGAGTTACAGTTCTTGTAGATGGTATGGCCTTTTATCAATCTTAATCTGATCACTTTAAAAGCAGAGAAGTAGAGACGTTCCAATGCCATTTCTTTTCTTCCCGATACGGATTCCGATACCTGATATTGGGTATTGCCTGATACTGAGTAGTACCGAACAGCTGTTTACTACTAACCCTGTATGGATGTGATATGGTTGCTACCACTGTTGTATGGCCTGGCTGAGGCTAAACCCTTTTTGTGAAACATATGAAGGAAATACATACAGAGAATTAATGCCATATAACTTTATTCTATTATCTAATTTGAAAGTCAGTCATAACGGAAAAAGAACATAAACTACTTTAAAAGTAGAGACTAGAGATCTTAAAAAGACAAATACATCTGATTGACCAAGAGCTGTGACACTGTTCAAACAAAAAAAGTTGGCAAACTTTTCAAAGTAAAGGCGAGTAATTCGGGGGCTAAATGATGTGGTATCGGATCCATGCATAGACTTGTGTACTTGCCGATACCAGCGTTTTTCAAGCAGCATCGGAGGCATTTCTAATACTGGTATCGGAACAACTCTACCTGAGAAGCACCCAAAAACTTGGTGGTTGTAAGACAAGAGGAAAGACAGATACAGATGACAAACCTGTCAGACAGATCACTGTCAGCAGCCCTGTCCTCCAGCTGGGCCGGGGCAGGAGACAATGCCACCTCATGACCTGTAAAATCTACCGCAGGGGACACCACAACCACGTGAGTCAAGGATTCATACAGACACTACACAAGCCAGACCAACATTCAGAGGATGTGAGGGTAAAAAACAAAATTAATGTCATTTGACACTGACTGATTTTGTGTTTGAACATGTAAACTGTGATATTTGGTTATTATTGCATCTTCCTATTCTTAGGATGCTATGAATATGTCTGCTGATGGCTTACAAATGAGAAGATCACTTTTGGAGAATTGACATTTGAGTACTAGTGGTTTCAGTGGCCAACACAAACACTTATCTACAGATGATGCTGCGTCACACCTTCTCTGGATATCATAAGCTATAAACAGTCTCACCTTCAGTGTTGCTGGTCCAGTCAGCCAGCGCTGAGCTCGGAGTCTGCACTGGAACTGCAGATGGACTGTGTGGAGCCAGAGAACCTATACTTCCTGCTGGGGTCCTTCCATTCCCGCTGGGCTGCTCTTCTTCATCATCTTCCTCCTCTGACATCATTCCATCACCATTGCCACTCCCTAAAGCTCCACTGCTGAAGTTCACCAGGTACCCTGGGTTGGTAGCGGTTGTGCACTGAGAATCCATGACGTATCTGTGACCATTGACGCAACCCCAAACGGCCTTCACGGAGCCCCAGCACTGGCCCTCCAGCACATCCTTCAGGTTGGGACAGGAGCGGCAGGCCTCTCCATGGTGGTGAGCCCAGGACACCAGGCTGTGGAGGCACTTAGGGTCCGAGGTAAAGGACTGGAATGCTGAAAGAAAACCGCAGAATGTCTAAATGTCCTAATCATTTTTCAGCATATTGTAATTTAAGTGGTCTGAGAGAAAACAGTCTGAATCTACTTTTTGGATCCGTTTTCAGGATGTAGAACATCTAGCCTGTGACAGGAGACTTTGGCCAATCACAGGTCATTTCAGAGAGAGAGAGAGAGAGAGAGAGAGAGAGAGAGAGAGAGAGAGAGAGAGAGAGAGAGAGAGAGCCTATTAGCTGCTCTGCAAATGCGCACGTTCCTTCAGTGATAGTTCTGTTTACCTTAGCCAAAGGCTCAACTATTCGATAATATAGCCTTTATTGCCATCCATCTATATACAGTACATAGAGGAACAAAACTCTATAAAAATGTAGTCAAGTGGATATTTGCTATGAAAACAGTTGGGAGATCTGGTCTGCCTAGCATGAACATTGGCACTTTTGTCACCTTACTGTTACCTCTCACACAGCCTGTGGCGTCTCCTTGTTTGGATGGCAGCATTAGTCTGCTACGAGCACCAGAGGCTGAAGCTGCAGCACTGCCTACTGCTGCCATCTGAACCAGGACATGCTGGCGGCGGTGTGAGAGTAAACGTAACCGCAGCAGTCAAGCTAGTAGTTTAGCTTTCTGCTCACTGTAGCTCACGGCTGCGGCTTATTCAAGTTCATGTTTATGTACCTAATTAGAGGCTGAAATCACAGTATGTCATCTCTAAGGGTTAGACCCCTCACTGGCCACACAGACAGACCCTTCTCTTTATTTCTGTTAAAAAAAAGAAACGCTTTTATTTACGTGTTGAGCCATGGTTTACTGAGGCATCTGGACATTTCTTCCTGAAATAGAAAAAAAACAGTTGCTTATATTTGTAGATTTTCTGCCTGAACAATTGAGAATCCTACAATAAGTAAAAATGTTTAAAGTTTTGGACTCACCAGCTTTTTAGGTTCTCTTTCCCAACTGGTGGGAGGTTGACTCTCTGCAGAAACCTGATCAGGATGCTATGGCACTTGTAGAACTTGGAGTGGCATTTCTTGCAGATAAACTCTGATAATCGGGGGTCACGGTCCAATTGGACCCCAACCAGTCGCTGGAAGTCTGTGTGGAATAAAAGGGGTGACTGGGCCGCTGAGTCGGACTCATTGTCAACGATATCAATGGAGTCCTGAGGCCACTTGTTGAAGGCGTGCCGCAGGCTTCGTGGAGAAAACTTCCCATGGCAGAGCCGACAGACAGCAGTTGACAGTCTACCTGCTGGGAGGAATAACCGATCAGTGGACGCTATTTCTGATGGGTCTCCAAAGGAAGTTGAGTCAAGTAGGGGACCTTGAGTTCAAGTAGGTTATCTTAACTTGAATGAAAAGGACATCATAGCAAACTCCATTAAAAAAAACTGTCAGTGGTTCCCAAACTTTTTCTGCAGGGCCTTCCTTTTGTAGATAAAAAAATATTTTCAAGCCACCCCCCAAGGGACGAGAGAGAGGGAGACAGAGATAGAAAGAGACAGAGAAGTGCGCCACAAGCAGCTGTTTCACCGAGACGTGATAGTCAAGAAAACATAATGTGATTCGACTGTTGAATATACATCAACTTAGCACATAGATCAAACCGTGGTCAGTACTACATATTTTCTTGTCTTTGTTTTGGTAGTTGTGGCGTTGATGTATCTTCATCGTCTGCTTCACGTTTACCTGGCAGTCTGTTCACAAAAGTGTCCCAGCTTTGTTGGCAGTGCAGCAGAAAGCATGCATTATTTGTTTATATTTAGCGTTGCCGCGCCCGCCGTTACAACTCCTGGCAGTCACATCAGCATGCATCTGATCCACTAGCAGCACGTTGTTAAAAATAATCCACTTTCCACAGTTTACTACCAACAACAGAATAATTAATTATTGTATTATAATAATTTTGGTAACAGCAGAATGTTACAAGGGAACAGACAGGGAAATATATATTGAAAATGTTTGCTGAGAAGCAAAGCAACTCTTCTCTGCTGCCTTTTTATTGAATGGGGTTTTCTGGTACTGAGACACTCACCTGAAGATCTAGACTTGCTCTCTGGATGTTTCTGTGTGTCGTCAGCTGCTGTCACACTACAGTCTAAGTCAGCAGTCTTGTCTTTTGCAGTGGTGTTCTGGTAGAAAGTGTCTGTGGTTACAGGGACAGTCTTCCGAGGTCTCCTTCCAGGTGGACTCTTCTCCTCACTGACACTCCCAGTTGTCTGTGTCCTGCTGCTCTGTGTCTGTGATGTCTCGAATGACCTAGGACGTCTGCTTTTCTTCTTCATAGTTTTCCTGTATACCCTTACACTTGTAGCAGCTGATCCCGATGATGGAGCCCTGCTGTAAAGATGTACAACGTAAGCCAAGTTCTTATGACTTTATCTTAGTCTTATCTATGTTTGTATGATAAACAATGTATTATTTCTCTCTTAAAATGACTGTCCATGTTTCATTAGTTATATAGTCTAAAAATAAATTCTCATTTTTCTTAGAGTAAGCTACTCTTCCCCAAACCTTCTGTGCACCAACTTTTTCCATTTTAAACATGTATACACTGCCAATAAGTTAACATGTTATGTTGCAATTAGCAGTAGCATTTATTTATATAAAACACCATTTGGTCTGATTCCATTTTCGGTATACGTGTCCCAAATGATGAGTCTTATTTGAGACAGGTTGCCCTAACCCTAACACCTGTTCAACAGGTGGTTTAGCAGGCTCATAATTAAGGACATTGTATGGGGAATTTAGGATAATAAACAGCACGTATACCCCAGCTATCAGCAACATCCAGTACAGTTTCATGAATATCATATAAAGTTACAAAGAAAAACAATAGTAAGTAGTTAGAGTTAACGTTGCATTCAAAAACTTTGTAGGCTGACTAGTAGGTTAATAAGAGCCTAGAGAAATATATTATTTTACATGGACGTCATTATATTTAACCCCATTTCCATTTATGTTCGAGACAGAAACGTAACTTTGACATTACGACACATTTCTGTTCACTGTTGTTAATTTCAACAAGCTAACGTTAGCTAGCTAGCTGGTTAGCCTGAGCAGCCAGAATGAGCATGCTACGTTACTGCTAGATACTTTCAAAATGTTGTGTCGTTATGAGTTATGCAGTCCTGTGGCATAGCCTACCGTCAGAGTCTATAAATCCTAGTACTAGTTATGTTGTTAATAACATAAAAGATGCTTTTCATGAGCTCTGTGGTGTCAACGCTGCTCCCAGTTGTAAACATTGGAACCCGGAAGTGCTGATGGAACGAAATCCAGGAGAACATATAATATAGCGCCACCCTCCGGCGAAACTACTACTACTACTACTACTACTATTATTACTAGTACTTGTTTATTTTTATCAATTTATAAAACGCAAAGTGAGCGACCAAAAAACATTTAAATCACATCAATATTTGGTGTTACTACCCTAGGGAACGTTCCCTAAAGGTTCTTTAAAAGTTCTACAAAACTAACCTTTACAGAACCTTTAGGGAACGTTCAGAGAAGGTTAGCTGAAGGTAAAAAAAATTAACCTTAAGAGAACCTTTAGGGGACGTTCCCTAAAGGTTCTTTAAAAGTTCAACAAAAACACCTTTAAGAGAACGTTCCCTGAAGGTTGCAACATATTTTACCTTTAGGGAACGTTCCCTAAAGGTATTACCTTCAGAGAACCTTTAGGGAATATTCCCTAAAGGTTATGTGTTTGCTGGGCTTTGCCTTTTAAACCAGCATCAGTTCTTATAGGTACATTTGCAAAAAGTCAGGGAGGGTTTAGGATCGTAGACGCAGTGGTCGGCCACGGAAACTTATTGCAGCAGATGAAAAACACATCAAGCTTATTTCCCTTTGAAATGGGAAGATGTCCAGCAGTACCATCAGCTCAGAACTGGCAGAAACCAGCGGGACCCAGGTACACCCATCTACTGTCTGGAGAGGTCTGGCCAGTAGTGCCATCATCTCAGAACTGGCAGAAACCAGTGGGACCCAGGTACACCCATCTAGCCTACTGTCTGGAGAAGTCTGGCTAGAAGTGGTCTTCATGGAAGAGTTGCAGCCAAAAAGCCAGACCTCCAACATAGAAACAAGGCCAAGCAACTCAACTATGCACGAAAATATAGGAACTGGGGTGCAGAAAAAAGGCAGCAGGTGCTCTGGACTGATGAGTCCAAATTTGAAATATCTGTCTGTAGCAGAAGGCCGGTTGTTGGCCGAAGGGCTGGAGAGAGGTACATGAGTGTCTGCAGGCAACAGTGACGCATGGTGGAGGTTCCCTACAAGTTTGGGGCTGCATTTCTGCAAATGGAGTTGGAGATTTGGTCAGGATTAATGGGGTCCTCAATGCTGAGAAGGCAGATACTTATACATCATGGAATACCTTCAGGGAGGTGTATGATTGGCCCCAAATTTATTCTGCGACCCCAAACATACAGCCAAGATCATTAAGAACTATCTTCAGTGTAAAGAAGAATAAGAAGTCCTGGAAGTGATGGCATGGCCCCCCCAGAGCCCTGATCTCAGCATTATCCAGTCTGTCTGGGATCAAATGAAGAGACAGAAGGATTAGAGGAAGCCTCCATCCTCAGAAGACCTGTGGTTAGTTCTCCAAGATGTTTGGAACAACCTACCAGCCCAGTTCCTTCAAAAACCTTGAGCAAGTGTACCTAGAAGAACTGCTGCTGTCTTGAAGGCAAAGGGTGGTCACACCAAATATTGATTTAATTTAGATTTCTCTTCTGGTCATTCACTGCATTTTGTTAATTGATGAAAATAAACTATTAACACTTCCATTTTTGAAATCAAATATATATAGTAGAGAGGAGTTGTGTTAATTGGTCGTGGTATGTATATATGTATAAATATGCTGTTTGATAGTTGCTCCTTATGTAATACAAAAGAGAGAAAAACACATAACATAACAAATACAAATATACATATTGTCATGTCTCGTCCCTGTGTCAGTTTTTGTTTTTAGTTTGTTTCATGCTACAAAATCTTATTTAGTCATGGCTCTAACCGATCTGGGGGGTTAGGTTCCCTGGAGAAATACTGACTCATCGAGCCGATGGAGACGGACTTTATTTGACGTGGTAATGAAGGTGGAAAGTTTATTCTTTATAATAACCAATGTTTATGGTTATAATGATGCTCAAAACCAAACACTGATGGAAAATATCACACATGTGATTTCAGAGTTAAAAGTACTGTACCCTACCGATTACATCTTAGCAGGAGGTGATATGGCTCCAGATGAATAGGATGATAGAATGCCTCCTAGATTATGACATCGTAGAAAGTTTTATAGCAGACAACAGTTTGATTGATGCGTGGAGATTCCTTAATCCTGAGGTTAAAACCTTTTCATGTTTTAAGCTTAATGGAGGAAGTAAATCTAGGATTGATTACTGGTTGTTAAGCGATACCTTTCTGACATGTTAAACAAACTCAAATTTCTAAAGCACCACTATCTGATCATGGTTTCATAGATCTTATTTTAGAACCAACAGTGAGGGAAACCAGAAACAAAGGATATCGGAAGTTTAATTCTAAGATGTTACAAAATGAGGATTATTGCATTCAGGTTAGGGAAATCATAAGAGATAATGAAAAGGATGATTCAATTGAAGGTTATATTGGTAGGTGGGAATTTACTAAATTTAAGATTAGAGAATTTACAATAAAATTTTAAAAGGAATTAAATAGGGAAAAAAAGACAATATGAAAGTAATTTGTTGTGGGAAATTAACCAGTGTTGTAGTAATTTGGACCTAAATGATCAAGGAAAAAACAAGTTAATGGAGTTACAAGTCTGGTTAGATGAGCTTTACCTTGAAAGAGCACAGGGGGCCTTTATTAGGTCAAGAGCGAAATGGATCGAGGCAGGGGAAAAGAACTCCTCATATTTTAGTAGTTTGGAGAAAAATAGACAGCAGCGAAACTCAATTACTAGTTTAATGATAAATGGGGTAGAAAGTAAAGATTTTAGAAGTATAGATAAGGAAGTGTTTTCATTTTACTCCAACTTGTACTCCTCAAATTATTCTGGTGTAGAGGCTGATTACTTGTTTGATAAAATCAAGAATGCTATCCCATGCATTGATGATCCCTTTAAAGATATTTGCGAGTCAGATCTGACAATCGAGGAGTTGGATTCAGTTATTCTCAAGATGAAGTTGAACAAATCTCCGGGGACGGACGGCTCACAACAAATTTCTATCAGTTCTTTTGGAATGATGTGAGAAATTTACTATTTAAAGCGTTATGGGAATGTATAGAGAAGAAAGAACTGATGTCATCTATGAAACAAGGTTTAATTACTTTGATTCCTAAATCTGGTAAAGACAAGAGAATCTTAGATTATTTGAGACCAGTTACACTGTTGAATACTGACTACAAGTTCCTCTCTGGAGTTGTTGCTACTAGGCTAAAGGGAGGTATGTCGTCCATCATTGTTGAGACACAATCAGGTTTTCTGAAAGGAAGGTCAATTCACAACAACATAAGACTTGTTTTAGATTGACTTGAGTACAGCGACATTATTCATGATAGTGGGTTTATTCTATTCTTAGATTTTTACAAAACATTTGATTCTGTTGAACATATTTTTATTTTGAAAACTTTGCATCACTTTGGATTTGGGGAAAAATGTATGAATATAATTGGGATGTTATATAATGGAATCAATAGCTCGGTAGCTCTAGGGCACCTGCCCTTGATTTGAGATTAAGAAGGGAATTTGTCAGGGTTGCAGCAGCTCTCCACTTTTATTCATTATGGTAGCAGAAATGTTGTCCATTTTGATTCAGAATAGTTTCATTGAAGGGTTAGTTGTAAGTGACAGACAAATTATCATAAGTCAGTTGGCTGACGACACAACTCGATCAACTATCGACCACTTTTCAAGAGCTTCAGGCTTACAATTGAATTTAGATAAATGTGAAATTTTAACATTACATGATTATCCCTTGCAACCTCTATATAACATAAAGGTTAAGTCAGAAGTTAAATACTTGGGGATTGTTATTTCCAGGGATAAGACAACATCAGACAAAATGAATGTATGGAACAATATAGAAAAGTGTATATTAATCTTAAATAGGTGACTCCAGAGAGATATCACAATTTTTGGGAGAGTCTTATTATCCAAAATGGACAGCTTATCCAGACTTATCTACCTGGTCTTTTCCTTACCCATCTCTACAAACATGATCAAAGCCATAAACAAGATCAATTTTAAGTCAGCAACCAACGGCTCTCTGTCCAACCCAACCTTGGCATCGCCTCCATCGCCTGGACCACGGCGGTCAAATTTGACCCGAGGACAACACAAGGGTTAATTCATTAGAATTAGCTCCATCTCGACCTTATACAACATTATAATACTGAGTCAATTATATTCCAGTTATCCAACAATCACAATATAGGCCTACTAATAATATAACACCAAAAGAGGCCATTCTGTTGCCTAATGAGTAATGTTTTATAATTATACATGTATGTTCTTATTAAAGTAAATGTTGAATATAAGGTCAAACTTTTGCTATAGATTATTGAGTATTCTTACATTGCTGCATTCTTACTTTTGCTTAAGTTAATTAAAAGATCTAAATACTGTCATTACTTGTAATTAATTAATTAACTGTGTCTGCTTGGCTTTTTTTTTTTGGTGTAATACTGTATATGGTGATGCCTATTATTGGTGAGGTTGCAAATGCATGCACAGAAGTGATCTAAATAGGTCACAGATGCATTGCTAAACCTGGGTGTGTGTACATGTCTGAAAACAGCTGTGATAAGATCTTTTGAACATGATGCTATCTCATCACTTCGGTCTGCACCGCACAGATTTGCATGAAGGGGAAACTGACTCATGATAAACTGGTGATGTAGGAGGCAAAAAAACTAGAATTTAGTACTTGGTATTTTGTGTGTTGTATTTATAATCCCACAGCCCTCTGATTTGTGTTGTATAACTTTTAAATACTTGTAATTGATTGTGTTTTTGCTGCCTCTTGGCCAGGACTCCCTTGAAAAAGAGGTTTTTAACCTCAATGGTACTTTCCTGGTTAAATAAAGGTTAAATAAAAAAAAAAAATGAAACCCTGAACTTTGCTATTTCTTTTAAGCCAAAAATGTTTCAAGCATATTTTTTTCTCCAATTCATTGTCAGTATGCTGTGTGTGTGTGTGTGTGTGTATGCACATTCTGTCAGACAGAGATCTCATTGATAAAACCTGTGACTTTAAACAAAAGTACAGGGGCATACTGTATGTTTTCGGTCTGAAACAATCAAACCAACTGTAACGTCTATCCTCAAGTGAGAAATGACACGGGACAGCTGCTCCTATTTATGTACAAACATATCAACCCTCACACATACTTTAGGTCATTTTGGAATCTTACTTATTGTGTTTTAAACCATGCTTAACCTTCTAAACATGGTTAAAAATTAGAGGTTGATGTAAACAGATCATTATATATAATACAAAAGTACTAAGAGAAAGGTACTTTATTGTAATAGTAAAGATAATCAAAAGCATAAAGTTATATTGAGTGCAATTCATTGACGGAGTAGTTAGACATTTCGAGTTGGATGAAAAGATCATTACCTCTCTCGTTATTTGGATTGTGAGTGAAGTTAGCTTTGTATATTTGAAGTCATGCTGCAATATTCTTCTGGGAATGTAAAATGTGAAATATGTACAGTTAATGTGAAAAGACATTTTATGAGAACCTTTAGAACAATATGTCCCTTTGACTTGAATGTAAGAATAAAAATGGGTTTATGTTGTTTGTACTTGATCTGCTCTGTGTAAAACTTCTAAAATGTATGAAGAAATTTAATGCTCATCATGACCTTTCCATGGACAAAAAATGCACCGAGATGTATACGATAAACGCGTGGAAGACTTTTGTTTTCTGAGGTAGGGGAGCTGATTTCAATCTAAACCGTGACCTTTCCCTTCACTGTTAACATCCTTCCCCTAACTAGACTAGACATATAGTCGTTCACAGAGGAAGTTCTGTAGGGGAATTCTGCCCCTTATGTCTCATCATGGAAGGATTATGATTATTTTTGGATGGAAAAGCTGACATAATTTCGGTTCCACAATGGACAGGGTTTATATAACTTTATCGGATGCAATGCTAAGAGTCGATCACTGCAAAGGGAGAAGAAGAAGAACATCATCATCATCATCATCATCAAAATCTTTTCACTGACAGCATGATGAAGACTCTCTGCTTCACTCTGGGGCTGCTGCTGCTCACCGCCTGCTGCTGCAACGCCATGCGTGAGTGATCTGTGTTTCTGCCTCTTCATCTTCAGAGTTTCATGTTTGTTCTGACTCTAACCATTTACCTTCCTCACAGTTGAAGCTCTGAAGTTCAACACAGCACCTGGAAACTGCTGCTTCAACTTTCACACACGCGATATACCAGTAAAGCGTGTGTCCAACATAACCAAGACCCACAGCTCCTGTCAGAATCCGGCATTCATGTAAGTGTGTGCCTCATTCGTCTACCATTTTTTGTCTTGTAACTGGTGATGACATGATGAATAGAAAGATGGATGACCATGACCTCCAGACAGGCATCATCACAAAAGAAGGTGGATAAACTGAGTTTCAGTGGGTCCTGATGAACTACTCATCATCAGTGATGTGATCAAAGTATTATTAGCACTTAGGTTATGGTCATGACTGGTATTTCTATCTAGCTATGTGTAGGATTATGCTGCAGTTTAACCAACACATTCTGGTTTCAGTGGAGTGGAGATTTAATGTTTCTCTTGTGTGTGTTTTGCAGAATCCAGACTATCAGAGGAAGACAGATCTGCTACAGCGGGACATCCCAGTGGGCTCGGGATGTCTACAATCAGCGCCACAACACTGAGGGCAGCGGTCAGCAGCACTAAAGATGTCTCATTGTATAATGCTGTGATAATTCGATGCCTGATTTTGCAGACCTAAAGGTGTAAAGACTTTCTATTTTAATAAATAAATATAATTGATGTATTTATTGAGCTATATTGCTGGTTATGTGTATTTTCTGAGAGAGTGTGTATTGATTAGAGTGAGAAATAGACTGAAAAAAATAATTACTATATGGGGTAAGACAAATCTCCCATGTCCAATGTATGCTTTTTATGAATTATCAGTTAACAGTCTAAAGACAGATAACATTGAAGATTAATTTCAATTTCCACATTTAATAATTCATTTGTTAAATTTCACTGAATGGATGTGGCAGGTCATCGTATCCTCATACATCAATTAACTATTTTTTATTTGTCACACGAAATCCTACGAGGTACAATTCCAGTGAAATGTAATCCTATCAGCTCACCAACTTGTGCATCATCATCATCATCTATCATCTATCTTCTATCTATATATAAATTGCAGGAACGTCTGTCTGTCTGTGTGTGTGTGTGTTATGCGCATATCTCTCTAACCATTAGTCTGATGGATTTCAAACTTGACTGCTACGAGCACGAGTTAGTGCGGTGCCAAGTTTGACGTTGTTTGGATTAGAAATGCAAAAGGTATCATATCGGTAAAAGAAGCACACATTGGTTTTTGCCGCTCTAGCCGCTGCCCCCCCCCCCCCCTGCTCACTGACTGAGCTCAGCGCAGGACCAGAGACAGAGAGGGTCGAAGAAAGCAGCGGAGCTTTGGCAGCTAAAATGGGAAATACGCCTCAGACCCACAAAAATGCATTGTAGCACTACTTTGTTTACCGCCTTTGACTCTTTTCCTGCTTCCAACATTAGCTACATGATGGCTGGATATACCAAACTTACTTTTCTTCACTTTCCTGTGACTGTTAACTGTGGAATAAGGTTGGCGAAAAAAAGGCCCTACGCTTTTCTGTGTCTATTTTTCGCTAAGAGGAAACTCAACAAAAAGCCATTTGCCAACACTAAATATCAAACAAAAGCCAGACACTGTATAGTATTAAGTTGCTGTGAGCTGTAGCCTACATTCACCTCTTTTAACCAGAGGCAGAACATAAAGTAATCTCAGAGATTATTCCTTCACAGTGCTGTGCAATGCCTCAGAGCTGAACCAGGCAGACACATCAGTTTTCATCAGACTCACCCTGGGTCGGGTTAGTTAAGTCTGCTGCTAACTAATAACATAACCGTCGCCAAAAAACCCCGCAAATCAAATCCCCTACTACACCTTTAACCATCAAGCCACTAAACCTGCATAGAAATTAACACCTCTGCTGAAATGTTAAATTTGTTAATGATCATACGACAGACACCGTCTCTCTCTCTCTCTCTCTCTCTCTCTCTGTGTGCACGCGCACACACACACACACACACACAGAGTCCGGTTCTGGTGGTTGATTAACGCAGATATGTGCTGATTAGCTCTCATAACGGGCTGGGTGGGTAGCACACTGCCATGAATCCATGACGCTAATTTTTCATTGTGATATTTTGTGATTACATTCTGAATCTGCAACGTTCTCTGTCAGGTAAATCAGTAAGTCAGTAGTAGGGTATAGAGTAGAGTTGCATATGAAGTGGTTTGGGGTCCTTCTGTAAGTAATTTTGGGGTACAATTTGGTTTTGATTAATTCTACAAGCAGCAATACCACAGGCCAAGCAATCGGCCCGTTCCAAACAGGCACATTTTCAACGAGCACTGCACTAGTTCATTATAAAGCAGAATGTGTGTGTGTGTGTGGTGGGGGGGTGGGGGCAATGTTATCCTCAAGGATCACAGAACTGAATGACTACAGACCTGTCATCGCCCTCTGTGGTTATGAAGTCTTTTGAGCACCTTGTTCTGGCTTACCACAAAACCCTTGTCCATTCCAGAGCCGGCTGGACTCTATCTTTGTGAGTCCATCTCTCTACTCGGTCCAGTTCTGGTGGTTGATTAATGCAGATTTTTGCTGATTGGCTTTCATTACAGGCCGGATTGGGTGGCGCATGGCGCACTGCCATCAGTCCATGAGACAAATGTCTGTGACTACTCCACTTTTTAATTGTGATACGTTATAAGTAAATTCTGAATCTGCAACATTCTCTGTCAGGTAAATGTAGTAGTACAAGGTTTCCCTCTGAAATAGGAGTACACAGTAAGTCAGTAGTGGGCTATACAGTGCCGCTTTGGGGTCCTTCTGTAAGTAATTTTGGGGCACAGTGGTTCTGGAGAAAAAAAAACAAAGAGAGAAACATACTCATGTTCCAAGTGAACTCATGGAAGACATTACGGTATGCTTGCTGTGTGGTGAAGCCAGGCTTCGGAGCAGCGGCCTGTGTGTCCCGAAGACGTTTTCTCTATGTAAATCACGCCCTCCCTCCCCCCTCCCGTCAAACCCCACAACACTGGTAGATTTTGAATTTGAAACAAATTTGAAACAAACTGAAAAAAGAGTAATATGATATGAGTGACATTTTCTGTCACATTGTTGGTAGTCGGCTAGTCTATATCCACAACGTTCCACTTCCGGGATCGCTCCGGTGCCGCCGGAAATTCCACCAGATGTCCCTCATTTCGGCCAGATGTCCGTCCCCTTCCTCTGTCTCTGTGTTGGGGTTCTAACCTCCGGTGGATTTGTGAGGACTATGGTTAACTGCTCCTCAGATCTCTGCAGGGTAAATCCAGACAGCTAGCTAGACTATCTGTCCAATCGGAGTTTTCTGTTGCACGACTAAAACTACTTTTGAACGTCCACATGTTCCACCAAAACAAGTTCCTTCCTGAGACTATTTAGCAGAGGCGCCGTGGCTCCATCCGCCCAAGACGATTGTGATTGGTTTAAAGAAATGCGAATAAACCAGAGCACTTTTTACTCCTATACCAGAAGGTTGTGTGGACTAGCCAGACCCTCCTACGCAGCGCTGTGGAGGAAGGTCTGACAATATGAGACAGGTTTATCATCAGACTTGCACATTTGTGATATCATATATATATATATATATATATATATATATATATATATATATATATATATATATATATATATATATATATATATATATATATATATATATATATATATATATATATACTTATTTGACCAGAATCTTTTTTTATGCACAATGTGCACAGTTCTGCATCTATTGTCTATAGTGCTGGAATAAGTACTTATTTAACTCTAACATTCAAAAGATCTGCAGCCATTCTGTTAGTTAGGGCTCCCCTGCACAGAATTACACCACAAGATGTTTTCTTGTTGTGATAAGATCAGTGAGGTTTTAATGTGACTTGCAAACTTATTACAGAACACCTCGGTTCACATGTGAAGTGCTATGTTTTTCTCAAAACAATGTATTCTTTCTGCCTCTGTGTGACCACACTTTAATACACCTCGTATCAGCTCAACCTCTGTCTGTGCTGATAGCATCAGGAGAGGCTGCTGGTCTGTGGTGCAATGAGCAACTTTATCTGCACGTCCCTTCATTTACTGCAACAACACCCATCCGAACCTGGGACGGAAAAGGTTCATTTTTTTGATCTTGTCAGTAATTTTAATCCGTTCTCATGCCTGTTGGTAATTTGACTATTCTGATTAGATTTCATAATTACATAATATTTGCTTGGTTCAGGAACACAGAATGTTGCATGGCCTATACAACATTTAGTGGTTTATTGGAACACACATTTCTTTGTCTTTCTATACTTGAGAGGACCCTCATTGACCTAACCCTAGTCTCACTTTGCCAGACCTTCCTCCACAGCGCTGCAGAGGAGGGTCTGGGTAGTCCACACAGCATTTGGGAATAGGAGAAAAACGTGCTCTGGTTTATTGGCATTTCTTTAAACCAATCACAATCATCTTGGGCGGTGCCGCTGCAAAATCGCCTCGGGAAGGAACTTGTTTTGGTGGAACATGTGTACGTTCAAAAGATGTTTTAGTCGTGTGAGAGAAAACTCAGATTGGACAAAGCCCAAAGCAACGGATATCCGGCCTAAATGGGTGAAATTCGGCGGAATTTCCGTCGGCAACGGAGCAATCCCGGAAGTGGAACGTCAAGGATGTACATTTACATAACCCCAGCCCCTACCTGTACCTAATGGCACTTTCACCAACCTCTACATTTTAAGGAGTGGAAAGATTTTGTATTGGACTAATATTATCCAGGGCTGAACTTTAAATCCAACCATATATTTTTCTGAGACCTTATATGATTTATTAGTATATAAGCTATTAAATGAGTTAAAATCAAATGTTCTCGTACATAAGTATTTATTACACATCTCAGACATTTTCAATAATGAATATTGACACTATACCAGTTGAATATATGTATATCAGAAATCAGAATCAGTGCCAGTGCAAATTCATGAAACTACCAGTCATGATTACAGTCCCCTAACCTGACCAAAACCTAATTCTAACCTTTACCTTAATACCATTTTGGCTGCGTCAGCCCCACCTAGAAAGGTGTGGGAAGATGTCTGACTGACTGATGTCTTTAGAAAAAACCTAAAACTTGAGAACACATGTACTATAAGCCTTCGTAATAATATCTTGCTTCTCTCTTAACTAGGTCAATTCAGTCTAAAGTTACTTATAAGCAAAGATTTCAGTTTTCAGCTTAATCAATCCTGTCCAATCCACCCATATCCTGGTTGCTATCAGTTTCTGGTTGAAATGCTGTTGCATCTGGATCATGCTTTAAACTCCCAAAACTCAGAACCAACAGATGTAAACACTCTTTTGTACCTGCAGCCATTCTACTTCTTAATGCTATAAAGAACCATAGATAACTTATTGACTTACTATTTATTGATTGTTTACTGTTTTTTATTGTTTTTAACTATGCCTGCAAGGTAGGCAATCTCTGTATTGTGTGTATGATTGTGTATGATTTGTACTACACTATTTGCTGCACAACAAATTGCCCCATTGGGGGACAATAAAGTAACTTGAACTAAATGGAACTTGAAATGCATTTCATGTCTTTTATCAACAGATCAAAAAAGCTGCAGAAGTGTTGCTCGTTGGATTTCTAATCTCGCTGTCAAAGTGCTGGGGTGACCCTCAAACTTCCTGTCACTCAAAATTGTGAAAACACCCACTCTGGCAGTTAAAAAAATGTTTCTTTAGAATTGTATTGGACCATGAGAACATATAAGCAGCTATAAGACACATAGTGATCAGAGCAGATCACTTCAGACAGCAAAGACTGAAGAGCATCATCCCTCTACACACAGAAGGACACAGGACAGGATGAAGACTCTGAGCTTTACCGGGGGACTCCTGCTGCTGCTCCTCACCATTTACTCCTGCACTGCCATGCGTAAGTCTCTCAGTCTCCTTTTGGACCAGATTGGAGAGAGGTCTGTTTTCTGGATTAGGCTACCGGTCATTTTTTATTTCATCATTTCATGAAATATACCAAATTATATACATTAGAGCTGGGCAACGATTCAATATGATAATTTATCGTCTTTCAATGGAATCATATATCGAGATATTGTAATATACAATTACGTTGTCCAAATTGATAACAACATTTTAAGAGTTCTGAGGCACCCCTAGATTTGATCCCAGTACCCCTAAAAAGGTTTGTGTTAATCTGTTGTGAGCAAAGGAGTTCTGCTCTACGAATATCACAGCATCATGAAACTAAACCCAGAATCTAGATATCTAGATCATTCAGAAAAATGTCTGTTTATCCATAAATAAATAGATAAATATCCAATTTAATTTGTAATAACCCCTGACCTTTGTGGCCCTGTGGCCCTGTGGCTCAGCATTAAAGGAAGTTTTCTAAGAATTGTTGGTGTCTTTCTAGTTACATAATTCAGTGTTTCCTCTATCATCGTGGTCCAAAATAATGTTAAAAAAACAGTGAGCACAGTAGAATAACATTTTTTAAAATAACGTGAAAAGGGTTCGAGGCATCCCTAAACCTCTGATCCTAGAATGACCCCTGTCTGCAGTGTATAGAAACTAAAAGCTGCTTCTGCAGGTTTGCTTCTGATTCAGTCAGTATTATTCAGTGTGAGGAGTCAGTGTCGTTTTGAGACCTGAACACCATGAGAACACAGAACACACATGCTGAGCTGTTGTGTGTTGAGCTCAGTGAATGACAGTGGGTAGTGCTAAATGATCCACGTTTTGTTTTGTCTTTCCAGCTCATGCGGTGAATCCTGTGTCGTGCTGCGTTCGATTCTTTACAGGAAGGGTGCCGCAGCCGCAAATCATCTCCATCATCAAGACTGACAGCAGCTGTCGCGAAAAGGCATTTGTGTATGTCTGATATTTGTTTATGTGGCCAGTTTTTGACTGAGCACAAAACAGAGAATGAAGAGAACAAGTAAATACATATGACTGTACATTTCAAGGAAACAGAGAAATAGTTGAAAATGTATTTTCCTTTCCTACAGGGTCAGTACTGCCAAAGGGATGGATATCTGCGTGAGCCAGAATCTGGGCTGGGCTCAGAGAGCTTTCAACCAACAGCAAGTCATCAAGGACCAATGATACTGTAGTCCTCATGATCAAACATCTCCAGCTACTCAACCTCCAGCCATCGTAGAGCTCTGTCTCTATGATCTTTTTATTATAATGAAAACATATTTTTCCATGAAGCTTTGCACTGTGAACTTTCATGCAGCTATTTTCATTCCTGTAATGATCTTTCTCATGTCTAAAAGTTAACGCAAAACATGTCATTATTTAGAAGAGGTCACAAAACAGCCAGTCAGTCAATAAGGGCCTTGTAAGTGCATCATTCGTCACAGGGAATACATGAATGATGAATAAATTAATTTGACACACCCCAATTTGATTGGTTGTCTCTTTCTTTGAAGTGTGGCCTATTTAACAACTGCTGTAACTCTTACATTCTTTGCGTAATTGCAAATAATAATAACAACCTACGATGGCTATAACTTTGTTTGTGAGAGAATATCTCAAAAACTAAACAATTTCAGTCAAATTCTTTTCATGCTTTCTCTTATATTATCATAGCTTGTTATTGTACGTACACTGGAAAGCATTTTTACGATTTTCTTGAAAACTGCTACACAAATACAGTTATCATTGTTCTTATTATGAAATTTAACAATCACATTAGGCAGAATTGTAGACCATGGGTTGATTCAAATAGCCACCATGTGCTAACATGCACAGAATTTCCGTCATTTTGAATATTTTGCAAAACCCTTTTACCCCCGCATGTTTATTTGTCTGTTTATTTGACTAACTGCTCCCAGCTATTTCTCTGTGTTCACAGTAAGAAATGACTCCAACCCTTTCATGTGACTATGAAAGTAATTGAAAGTGATATAACATAAGCACATACATAATACATGTACGTACACATAAAACGAAATGAAAAGTAAAGCTATAAGTTACAGGACTTGTTTATTAACAACAACAACACCAATAACAACAATATGCTTCCCCACTGAAACCCTGTATTATTCAGAAAAGACTAAATCTATCTATGACTTATTAAGAATCTCTCTAGTGTGGAATCAATAAAGTTTATCTTATCTTTAACAGTTTTTAAAGGTACTCCAAGAGATTTTGTGATAAACACATCATTGTCACTTTATCTAGTTATCGCTTTTTCTTTGTAAAAGTTCATCTTAAGGAAAAACAACAGGCCACTTCGCTCCCAGCATGCACTGGAGCGTGCAATGAACAGTTCAGGACCAGCCCTGCTGCTCGACACTGTTCTATCTCTCACCACCTAGGACTGTGACTTCAATAATATTAAAGCATGTATTGAATTTCCACATTTCCAACAATGTCAACAAGAGCTGTTGTATTGAATTGCCCAATGCCCAGCCAGACTAACTATCCCCCTCCGGCCCTGCTATCTGAAGCTTCTGCAGATCCTTTTTTTGCTACACTCGATCATATCACAGGACAATAATCCAGTCAAAAGCAAGCATTGCACAACCAGCTTAATGTGCTTGGAGAAAGACAGAAGTGACACCTTTTAATAGCAGACATTGCTCTGCCCATTTTAGTTATACAATTTCTATATAACTATGCCAAGACATTCTCATATCAAGGGTAAATTCCCCAAGAGTTTAGTTTCTGTCACATGCTCTGTATGAGGACACTGCCTAAGCATCACACATATAGATGTATTATTATTAGGCTACTTAATAACTTGAAGATCTGACAGATTACATTTCATTGAAATTATATTTTATAGGATTTCACGTTACAAATAATAAATTGATTGATTGGTATGATTACCCTGAATTGTGAGACACTATTTATGATAATCGGCATAATCATCTTTCATTATTAATGGACACACCGCCAATTCAACCAAAAATAATAAATGTATCAATTAATTAACAAACTCTGTGAATTGCAATAAAGATATGTATGTGCCTGTTTGTCTAGAAGCTAACTGGCTTCATGATACATTCCTCTCCAAAGTTAACCTTCTTCTTACTTTAATATTACATATTATATGTATTAAAGTTTATATAAAATATATATTTGGAAACACCGGTATGTGTTTATGTTCACCTTGTGAAAGGGGAGTTGTTGAAGAATAGTATTTAAATATAAAAACTAAATTGTTTTCATGACCCCTGTGTGTGGCTAATACATAGTGACGGAGATATAACGTGGTATCTGTTTACTGTTTTATGTATTCAGATGAATTAGAGCCTTGACTCAGCCAGTACAGTAGGAGGCGGTATACACCATTACAGTGTTTACAGTCTGCCATGACTGGACACAAAGAAGAAGAGGAGAGACGAAGAAGAAGAAGAAGTATCCGGATCATGGCTACAGCTGACAGTGGGGCGAAGCCCCTTCAAAATGCTATGAAAATGGCCAAAGTAGCGATACAGCTGGACGGAGAGAACAAACACCAGGTAGGGTACTACCCGGCTCGACAGCAACGATAACACCAAGGTTTAACCCCCCAGGAAACACTCTGTAGTGATGTAAACAGACGATAAGCGTGATCTAGGATGGCGAAGGCATGGCCCTCCTTACTCTGCCTTTGATTGGCTGGTTTTCGATGCCTTCATCGGTTGGATTGGTTAAGGTTAGGGGAATAGTTACCAGGGCAAGCCAATCAGAGGCAGAGTAGGGCGGGATATGCCTTCGCCATCCTTGGAAAAGCAATTTGTGAACCGTTACTGGGTTTGCTAGCTGACCTGTCATTCTCACGAGTCTTGTAGTTAATGTAATTACATTTACGTTACTGTCTTCATATACTATTTTAAATCCTACCTGGGCAATTACAAACTGTGAAGCTGTGAAAACCAAAGCCTTATGAAATGAATTTGATTTGTAATTATTTTATTTTAATTTTGTCAATTTTGTTTGTTTGTTTTGTTTAGTTTTTTAACAATCTCTGCAACTAGCTCGAGCGTTTTATTCCAAAAGCAAGAGCGCTATGTCACTATAATATTATGTATATACTATACTACTGTTATAACACTGTACTTGTATTTGAGACTATTAATAATAATAATAATAATAATAATCATCTTAGGTCATTAGCCTATTGAATTAGATTTGTACAACTACAGACAGATAAATATTTCTTTCTTTTTTTCTTTTTCTGTCAGATTTCTCAAAGCAACAAGCTGTCTTCAACATTACACTACAATTTTATCAATAATACCATTAATTAAATAAGCACATAATAGTAAAAAACTAGTAATAGTTAAGAGTTTCTATTAAAGACAGGCAGTGTTCACCCTGGACAAGTCTTAAAACAGTGACTTAGTTTAATACGTACTCAGCAGAAACCTGTAAATGCAGAACAGTAAATAAAGAACTGGAAAGAATAGCAAAGTCATGACTGGTACCTAGAGTGACTAGTCAGTAAAATTTGTTTAGTCATTGAATTGATTAGTAAAATGTAGAAATAAATGTTGATATAACCACCTGAGTGTGTATTAGAAGCTCTGGCATTGAGACAATTTAATAAGCAACAGACAGCACAACATCATAATTAGTATTTAGATGTTAAGAGTTCCATCACACTGCCATACAGTGCAAGAGCATTGGAAAAATTGCAGGCCAACCAATTGTAAACATTGACATTTGATTATAATGTTGGGTTGGGAACCATGAGGCATATTTTCTTCTTCTTTGAGATGAGAGATGTCTGACCCGTCTTTTGACATTGGCAAACCATTTGTCTCTAACTACACCTGAAATGATCGATGCAGTGTCTGACTTGTTACTATTGCCATGTTTCATTGGCAGTATTAGTATTATGTTCACCATATGATAATAATCGTATTATCATTGTCTACATGCTATGGTTTTTCTGCAGGAAGCTTACTGTGAATACCTGCGGACGATCAACTACATATCACGTGCACTTTTGGAGGAAGCTGAGTCACAAAGTAAGATTTAACTAGTAACACATATGACTGATGGGAAAATATATATATTGAGATGCTTTACGATAAATATCTAACCTCGTGATTGTTTTGACCCCCCGCCAAATATGCACACCCAAGTCAAAACACTGCATTCATATTAAAAGTAAATACCTATAATAACAAAGAGGGAGGAGGGGTATGGGGAGAAAAAAGAGGAGGAAAGGAGGAGGAAAGGAGCAACCTAATTTTATATATGTGTAATGAAATCACACATGCACACATGCCAAATGGTCATCTGATATAATGTATCAACGTAGATCCCCCTGCCCTCAGTACAGTGTTGTGGAAGTTTCTTTTTCAGCAGGAGTAAAGTTTTGAAAGTTTAGTAAAGTGAAACAAATAAGACAGTCGAAGACTAAACCAAGTTAGGTTTTTGTATTTTATTAAAAATATATTTGCAAATATAGGAAGAACATAGATTTCACAAAAGACAGCAGCCCAATGTGGAAAAGTTTCTTCAATGAGTGAACAGAAACACCGAGCTTATATGCACAACAAGAAAAAGGGAGTGACAATCACACGTGTTCCGGTCTAAACATGACTTTGTATTTCTCACAGGCAACATAAAGATAAAGATACTGCTAAATCTCAAGAGATGTCATGGAGCCACTTCATCTAATCCCCTGTGCCCTACTTTCACCCTGAGGTCACATGCCCCGTACATCTCAGCTGGCAAGGGAGGAACGGATAGGCAGAGAAAGATAGTTTACTGTGACCTTGTACCTTTATCGGTTCAAACAAAGCCCATACGCATTCGTCTCCAGACTTGATGTCTCCAAGTTAGTTAAGCAGAATCAGAATCAACATGTGGGAATGAGATAAACTCTCTTTCACTATTGTGAGAAAATGCAGAGCACAAGTAAAAACATAAGAAGATAAGGAATCATGCTTAAATGTAATTTTTGCCATTGAAACAGCATATTATGAAACTGGTTATGTTTAATTGACCTGCAAGTTGAGTTATTTAAACAGTAAAGAAATATGGGTTTCTTTCAACCAAACTGCCCAAAAATAACATGGATGCATGGATGTACATTCTATGGATACGACGTCCTTAATAAAAAAAAACAAAAATATTATTGGATATATTAATTCAATTTTAAGCGTCAAAAGCATAAAAAAAGCGACAAAAACGTTGGGAACAAAGCGCCAAAAAAAAAGTTCATTTTTCATTTTGACCTGGAAGGACAACAAGTTCACTGTAGACGGGAAGACAACACAAAGGGTTAATAAAGTAGACTTGCATTAGGTCGATAATCCATGTGTGATTTTCTGTGTCTGTCCAGCTTCAGAGGAGGGGGACACGGTAGCGGTGGAGGTGGAGCGGATGTTGAGGCTGGCTGAGCAGTGTCTGGAGCGGGCCAAGTCATTTATAGGGAAGAGAGCTTACCCCCCTAACCTCTCTGCGTCCGTCTCCACTTCCCTTTCCTGTTCACCTGGCCAATCAGTGCCCCATCAGAAGGCCCACCTCCCAGCCACCGTTGCTGCAAACTCTGGTGAATGCTTCCCCTCCAATCTGAAGCCTTTCTTTAAACAAACCATTCAATCACTGCTGACTTAGGAGCCTGCCCCAGGGGTCACAAATCAAATGATCCAATGCATAACCACATGATTTTGTTCTTTAAGCCAATCACCACTTTGTGTCTCTCTGTTTCACTTCTGCTGACACAGTCCCTCCATCTGATAGTCCTGTTGACGCAGGGCGTAGAGCAACCAGCCCAACAAAGACCAGTCACCACAGGGTGATGTCAGACGGTAGCGGAGAGCCCCCCCCTTTCCTGCCTCCTGAAGTCTTCCAGAGAATACAAACCGTGGAGTCACAGGACACGAGCAAACAGTAAGGACCGGTTCTTATCAAGGATGGCAAATATTGCACCATTTAGAGACAGATAGCCTTTCTGAAGTAAACAACACAGCAGGGATAGCAGAGATGTTCAAGGACCAGTTGCTTCTAGCAGTGGCGCCGGCAGGATTCTATTTCACACTACGCACAAAAAACGCCGGCCTGCCCGCTTCTTAGAATATTTAATGTGTGTGAGAGTGTGCTCCTACCGTACTTTATCATATCATAATGAACAGATCATAAAAATATTTTACTGAAGTGTTTTGTGAGAGAGAGAGAGAGAGAGAGAGAGAGAGAGGTGGATGCGCTCAGAGCAGACAGCTGTCAGCGAGCCTGTACTGAAATATGAATAACTGATTTATCTGTGTACCATGTAAACATCATATCCCAAATATGATCATAACCGCAATATTCACGTCCATGTTAACACACATGATTAAAATGTGCTAGCTCCGTTGGTGGGTTAAACGCTACTCAGCGTCCATAGCAACTAGTTTAGCTACGGATCGAGTCATAAAAATGAACTTTTTGATTAATAGCGAATGGCTTGTTGGTAAAATAACGTATAATTAATGAGAAAATGAGCACTGTGAACAGAGCAGAGAGCAGAACAGAGCTGCTGTCGGCTGCTGCTCCTGTGTGCATTGTTGATGCATTGTTGTCATTCGATGCGTTGCAAGTCTCACAGAAAACAACTGTACGCTCAGCTTCTAGTTTCCATTTTGAGCACAATGTTTTGAACTGACCAACCAGGTCAAAGCAGCAAAAAAATTCAGTAAATTCAGTTATCTAAATATATGATAAAAAAATATTATATTGCTTGTTTGTATTTTGTGTGTGTTTGTTCTGCAGGGAGCTGACACCCATAGAAGAAGCATCACGTTTAAACCAGAAGTTGAAAGCCAATTATGAAGCTCGTCTGGCAAGGCTCCCACCTGGTCAGGCCTACCAGAAGACATCGTTGGTATGTGAGTGAGTGAGTGAGTGAGTGAGTGAGTGAGTGAGTGAGTGAGTGAGTGAGTGAGTGAGTGAGTGTACTACTCAGTATCAGGCAATACCCAATATCAGGTATCAGAATCAGTATTGGGAAGAAAAGAAGTGGCATTGGAACGTCTCTACTTCTCTGCTTTAAAAGTGATTAGATTGAGATTGATAAAAGACCATAACATCTACAAGAACTGTAACTTTGTGTGTGTGTGTGTGTGTGTGTTTGTGTTTGTGTGTGTGAGATTTTAACATTAAAGCATGTAAACATGTTCTAGTAGAAACAAAAAATACAAGTATGAACCTGAAATCCAGTACAATAGGTCTCCTTTGACATTTAGCAGTACTGTAGTTAGTTAAGTACTGTACAATTTCTATAAAAAAAAGATAGCCTAGTGTCAAAATAGATCAATACATTGTTACATTGTTACATTGTTTGAGCATCCGCATTTGGACACAGCTAAATCAGGGAAGTTCAACATTGTCCCAACCTCACTCAACCATTTTTTTTATTTGTCCATTGTTGTCCACAGACATAACGCTCTAAGATTACGGTACTTAGTTTGTTCAGTGTGTTTATTGATTAGTTCAAAGGAAAAGCTAAGTCAGCAGCCAGTTCCTTAAACGTCACATAGGTTACATGTGAGTGTACAATTGAAGGGAAAAACGTAATTGCTCTCATTATAGTTTTCTCAACTTAACCCTTGTGTTGACTTGGGTTCAAATTGACCCGTTTTAAATTTTTGTTTTATATCATAAAATATGGGACGTAGAAATAAGCGCTGAAAATGTGTAGAAGAAAAATTTTACAATTTAAAACGTTGGAAAAAGCAAAAACTTTTTCAAGGTTGACGGGAAGACAACACAAGGGAAGCAAGCAGCCTAAACATACATTTGGTGCATGCATGTTTCTTCTCAAAAGTAGTCCTTTTGAAAAGAAAGTGTGTTGGAACATGTGTCGTACGTGCTTTTATTTTGGACTTCTTTTAGTGTTTCCGCTCTGGTATCTACGTTAGCTTGACGCATCTTGTTGACGATGAATGGATACCTGAGTGAAGGGAAAGTTGGCTGTGTAGAGACCTCTGGACCACAAGGGTTATTTAAGGCTAGCTGTAGTTAGATAACGTCTCAGCTTAAAGGCACAACTTCACCTACTCTCTTAACTGCACTACTCCTCGTATTCATGTCTTTGGTGAAAACTATCTCCAGTCAGAAAAAAAAGATGGTAACGTTAAGCGAAAGACACGACATTTAATTTTGAATGCGAAGTAGACGTTTTGTTAATTGCAAGCTAACATTTTCAAATCCCAATATCAATTAAATGTTCTGTTGGAGGTATTTAAATTAATTAACTTGTCATTCAGATACGGAAAATATTTCGGCGTCAAGTGGAGCTCCGTGCTTACTGGAGGAAACTAAAGGCGTTTGTAAAGGTAAAGTCATATTAAGCGAAGGTAGCTAACGTTAGCTGATTAACGTCACGTAGGGAACGTCACGCTCAACTCCTTACAAAAGTCTTTGAAGTTTTCATTTTTTTCTTCTGCGTAATGTCCTATAATTCAACCAGTAGAGGAGGAGCACCGTTAATTGAAAACGTCACAACATTAATTGCATGTTTCATATAAACAAAATAACATTTAGAGACTTCTTGTTTCCCCTGGTAATAAGCTAAACAATTCACATATTGATACAGCTCTACATAATATTTGTCCTTGGTCATATTTTATTGCATGAATGCATGTAATAATGGCCTCTCTTTTCTTATCAATGCAGACGCTCTGTCTCCAGCGGCAGATGACGGAGAACCTCATTATTGCCAAAGCCAGGCAGGATGCTGTATCCTTGTAATGTCACCTTGTGTCTCTGTCTTTGTTTGTTATGGGTGCTGCTTTGTTCATCAGAAGTTACTGTAGGAGCCACATATTGTAGGTTGTTTATGGTCTCATTTATATTGTTTGTTGATTGTTGCGTTTTCATGGCGGTTTGAGTGGAAGTGATTATATGTTTGTTTGCTTCACCTGTGCCCCTGTTTTTTTGGGCTTTGACAGAGAGGGGGTGAGCCTGGGAGCGAATACTTATTGTTGACCGCAGCACGCCGAATTAACGCAATTATTTCTACTCACCAGGTAACCATTACATTTGGTAACTGCAGTGCTAAGTGTATTTGACGTGTGGAAGAAGAAGAAGAAAATCATTGCAACACAATCTCGAGCGCGTCACAGTGTGCATCTCTGTGTTTAGTCCCTCGCAGCAGCACTTTGTTGGACTGCTTACAGCCGCAATAATTATTATGATAAAATGCCTTTGTTTTAAACTTAAAGACACCATCGCTTACAGCTGATCCATGTGAGGACTATGATGTTTGGAGGTTTCCTTAATGTTGGTCGCAACATTAGCTTCAGAGGAAGATGGAGGAGAGAAGACTAAGGCTACAAGAGGAGGCCAACAGGTATGCCCCGAAAACCCAAACAAACGCACTGAATCAGGTTAAAACTTGAGTCTGTTTTTAGGTTCGGCCTTCATTCTTCCAAGCTACAGTTGGTAACATGTAGACTGTATTAAACTAGGTTGGTAACTGTTATAAAAAAATCACTTTTGTCATATTTGCTCAAACTGTCACTATATCCAGACAGTACTACATCAGTGAGCTATTCTGTGAAAAAAGTCATGTTCCTCTGCCTTCTCCTGTTATATTTATTACTTGACACTTATGAAATATGACAAATTATTTTATGAAAGTAACCTACTGGACCTTTTAACCCCCCCACAAAAAAAAAAAAAAAAAAAAAAAAAAAAAATTTTTTTTTTTTGTTTGGTTGGGGGGGTGGGTTTTTTTTTGTGGTGTGTCGTTTTAGTCTGTGTCTGTGTAAAATACTGTAAACTAGGGTTAGATGTTTGCTTAGTCGACATGTAAAATGTATCTATAAAAGACATACAGATTTATAAGGTTATTTCCCCCTACGTTAGTTCCTTCCAGCGTTTCTTAAACTTTGAAATTAAATTGATGTGCGTACAGACTTGTAGTGCTCCATAAAGAGCCTGTGCTATTATCGGTTTGTGTTGCTATCTAAGAGTAAATCACTCAATAAATTCTCAGAAAGGGTTCAGCCAGTTTTGGAAATCATTTAAAGCCACACGGTTTTAAAGATGGTTTATAGTCACCAAAAATACCCACTCAAAAATCACAAAGAGAAGGAGAACTCTGTTTAAAAATTATGCATTTTAACAGTGCCTAAATTAAGTTGTATAGGAAGTGAGATATGATAGTACATATATATGTATATGACATTCAATTTTGCATCAACACAGATGTGTGAAATAAATCGGCATGTCCTTCCTCTGTTATTTGTGCTTAGTTCAGTGGTCAAGGCAGTAAACTGTATACCTTCTTATTTTACATTTTATAGGCAATAAAGAAAATGCCAATCAAATTAGCCTGTGTAGTAATTGTAATCTGAGATACAATATTGGCTTTTTACACTAAATCCATAAAGATGCAGGTTTCATATTGTGGTTACTCAATGAAGATAATAACAAAAAAAGCGAGTGACTATTAATATCACACACACTCATGAGGGTGATACTTTCAAGGTTGGCAAGTACAGTGTACCTGCAGTTATGGATGTATGTAAATTTGTTCTGTGTGTTTGTCATCACAGGAGATTTGCAGCATCTGGGGCAATGACTGCAGAGGAGCAAGAGCAGCGTGTTCTTTATACAAATGTACTGGAATATGAGCAAGACCATGTAAGTTTGCGAGTGATCACCATAAATATGTCAAAACTAACGGAAGATGCCATTACAAGTAACCAGAGTGCAAAGTGATACCTTGAGTAGATGTAGTTGCCAACAAGTATTTTGATACTTTTCTGTCTCTTTAGGATTGGCCCAAACTGTGGAAAGCCAACATGAGGAAGAATCCTGATGATGTCGCATTAGTGTCAGGTCTAGTCTCCTACCTGCTCAGGTAACTGACTGCAACAAGAGGGTTTTAAATGTAGTTTAAGGCAGAGATCTTCAACAGGGGGTCCAGGGCCCCTAGGGAGCCCTCAGAGTTACTGCAGGGGGGCCACCACATTATTGTTAAATTTTTGACAGTTTTTCATTACAGAAAAATACTTTGCACATCTATAATGCGAGACAGGTGCATCAAAGGGGGATAAGTAGGTCAGAAGTTGCAATGAAACTCCCGCACACTGTATAACTTGCAAAAAATAAATGTAATAGTGGGCAACGTTAATAGTATTATAGTAACTACTACTATTATAAAATCATACCAACAATTATTTTACAGTAATAGCTTAGTATTCTATGCACTAAAAAATTATGTATAAAGGCTTTAGGCTGCCCACATGTTATTGTATACACACTTGAATCAAATAATTATATAACAAAGATGTGTTTGTGTACACATAGTATATGTGTTTGTTCCAGTCTTCCTAGCCCTAAATTGGTCAAGCATCCTAACAGCGAAAACACACTGGGCGCTAAGTGTAGCGTACAGCCCATGTAGCGTAGATACGTGTCTGAAGTATTTCTACACGCCGGTCACAAAGCGATCCTTCTGATATATATATATATATATATATATATATATATATATATATATATATATATCTCCGATAGGAGACAGGATGAGTGGGGAAAACTGTGTGTGTGTCTCACCCTCTCTCTGTCCGTCGGTCTCTCTCTCTGTGCGCCTGATAGTGTCTCGCTGTGAGAAGTCAAGACAGCCAAAATCACCAACGTGGGTGTTTTATTTTAAAATGTTTTATTTTTGTAAAGTCTCCGGCTGCACTGTATGTGATTACTCGTGGCATCCCTACTTTCTATACGTTTTATATTTGCACAGCTATGTGATGCTGTCATCACACTATTTGTAACAGGACATTCAGTATTTTCAGGCCAAATGTGGGTTGACTAACATTTGTACTGTGTCCTCAGCCGGTCTGACCACCCAGTGGTGAAGCTGCTGAGGAAACACCAGTACCGGGTTTACAACAGGCTCTACCCTATCGTCAGTAAACGCCTCCCCCAGAGTCCTGCCCTGCCATTGAGGTCTTCTCGCAGCACTCACAACCTGCTTCATCCAGGTAGGACCAGAGCCAGGTGTTTGTGAGGTGGGTTGATCCGGGAAAAGACTGGCTTCACACTTACCTTTTTTAATTATCTCTGCTTCTGTCTATTTGTGTTCTGTATAAAATGTCTTTTGAACATTAAAGCATATTCTAGTAGAAACACAAAATACATGAATAGTATGAATCTGAAAACGGTATACGGTATAGGTCTCCTTTAAAACATTTATTGTGTAAAAATGATATCGATCATACAGATAGCCAGACGAAGCCAACCAGGGGCAGTAGCGTTGGTGGCCAGAGCTTCAGCACTGGCTCGTCGCTCTCCCCCTCGCTCTCTCACGACCGCCACGCAAACTTTGACGATAAGGAAGGGGAGGAGCCTCATGCACAGGTGACGGTGGATCGGGAGAACTCGTTTGAAGACCTGGAGCAGTTCCTGACCCAGTTGGACTGGGCCCCGCTCTACGGCAGCACAGATGACACTGGCTCGGATTCTGAGCTGGGCTGTGATCCCTCGATGCAGCCAGAGCAGGACGAGGGAAACCTCCAGGAGATGGAGATGAGAGCGCTGACAGAACACCTGAAGGCCGTTGTTAAAGACATTCATATTGCAATCGGTGAGCATGTTGAAAGAGGATGGATGGTTTGTGTAGCATGCGTAGAAAGTGTCTTACTATGCTGATTTTCAGCAACAGTTTCCTGTTGCTTTTCAGGCTGAATTTTACATTAACAGTCAATGTAAAATTAGTTGGATAATAAATGTTAGGGGTGTTTCTTTATGTTTCAGATCAGCTTCTGTCACTGTGTTTGTTATCCTTTGAGTGTCTAAACACAGCCAGCTCTAAAGACCTGTGCCTTGTCAGCATAGAGGAAGCCTTCTTCACACCGCTGTGGAGTGCCCTGTTGGCTCTTTTCAGGTACTGCAGCCTAGATCCTCATGTCACCAAAAAGTTGCATTTGAACACACCACACGCAAAGACCACACACAATTTTGGGTAGCTGTGTTTGCCCAATTTTACGATGTTATTTTGCCGCTTTCAGTTTGATAATCCTCTCGGAAAGATTCATGAGATCCTAAAGCTTTAGGAAATGAATCTTAAAATGTAGATGCTTTGTAAATTGTAATGTAAAAGTATACATAACCTGTTGGCTTGCATATGCAAAGACACAGCAAAGGAATGATTGCTCATTGAATGTTGACACACTGTTTGACTTTCTTGCATTTATGAATGGGCACAGTAGTATTTCACACAGCAAAATTGTGATATATATTTAAATTAACTGTGTAGGGCTGGGCAATTCTGACCAAAAATACTATCTTGGTATTTTTTGGCTAAAATGTGATATATCTTAGTATTTCCTATGAAGTGGGTTAAATGTTCAGCTGTAAGTCATGTGAGACGTCACAAGCACTTTCATTAAAAAAAGAATGAGACAGGTTTTCCTTCCCTGTTTGGAAATGTACAGCTGCAATACATATAAATGGCTTAACAATATATACAACTGTGCAAATAATAATAAAAATGTTGGCAGAGAGCCTGTGAGAGAGTGGAACGGGGTTGGCGGGAGAGTGTGAGAGGAGAGACGCAAACACAGGCACGGCTTTACGGAAGAAATAGGTTATGTAACACAACGTCAAACTGTATTGATATTCACGGTAATGTCTCATCCCATATCTCGTTTAAAAATATATCGATGATGCCACCCAGCCCTAGAACTGTTAGTATTTATTCATTCAAATGTCCGTGGTATATTTTGAGAAGGTCAGGGGATTCAGGCATTTACTATTGTTAAGGTTCATTATTATACTGCATTAAAAGCAAAAGCAAATATTTAGATTTGGCATTAATTGTTTCCTAGAAATACAGTGTGGGTCATGACCAGCATGTGGCAGTGCTACTCTGTCAGCCTCTTCCCAGCTTCTATTGCTGGTTTGATGCAAATTTATTAGAATGACCATTACTGACTTCTACGTCATTGGCCATATTTCATCCTATTTGCAAATATGCCATGCTAGTTTCTGCATGTCCTATGCTCAAAGAAGACCTCCTGGTTTGAGAGTTTTGAGACAAATATTAAAAATAAGTTCATCCACCTTGCCCAGCATTTTTTGAATATCATCATACCCAAATTATTCTTCATGGACCTTCACTTATAGAGACGCACTGGTGTAACTGATATTATTAATGATTGCTTGGTCCCAGCATTTATTGTAATGCAATGTAGGATGTAGGAGATGCTAGTGGAGCCACAAGGATAAACAAAATAATCAGTAACTGCAACTTCATCGCAAATACCATTCTTTTTCCAGAATGCCTGGTAGTGTTCCTCACTTACAAACATTCATTGTTGAAATGTTTTCGCCGCCTGGGTTTTCTGGTAACCTTTTGTCCTTCTTTCTCAGGAGGGTCCACAGGGAAAAGGAGCAGGCCTTTGAGAAAAGTATGAAGCTGTACTGCGATGTTTCACCAGGAGATGTTGGTGTTCCATTGAAACTGTTCCCTGAAGACCCTGGCGCACTGCAGGGTTCCTACCCCTACGAGTCTGCTGTTCAGGAGCTCAAGCTTCTCATCAAAGACTGCTGTCCACAGAGGAAGTTGGAATGTATTGGTGAGTCAGGTTGTGTTTTATTCTTACTCACCCATTCTCTTAGAGTATCAATTCCACCCTTTCCTAACGTGACCTCAGTCTTCTCTCATTCTAGCCACTTCAGACTTGAAGACTTGTTTTTTTTCTCAGGCTATCTGACAGACCACCGTTAGCCTTTACAACAGAGCCGCTTCACTGTACTTATTAGAGAATGTTTCATTACAGCGTTCTCTGTTAATTTGTGTTTGTCGCTGTGTGCTCAAGCTTGAAAGTGAATGTAAACCAAGTGGTGTACTAGTAATGCAATGCGCCATGACATAGTTGCCCCTTCTAACAACCACATGCTTATTATTATTATTATTATTCTTATTATTATTATTATTAGGCTGAATTTAAGCATTGAATATTCACATATAATTCAAATGTTAAATGGGCACATACCTTACAATACTATCCAAATACACGCATCGGAATCTATGTATTATTTATTACATTACACACTCTGGTGGGCTCGCTGTGGTGTACAAAAGACACTTTCAAAGTTGGACAGTAACCTGTGGGATGTTTTCCACATTTGAACTACAGGTGACCAAAGTCGGTAGTTCTAATCCTTTTTATTGTGTTTTAATTTACCGGCCCCCTGGTTCAAACAGTTCTTTTATTTCTGAATTCAGTGATCTTTTGTCCTCTTTAACTGGTTTGGAAAAAGTGGTTATGGTTGGTGATTTTAATATTCATGTCGATGAAAATTCCTGCACTTTTGCCGCAGATTTTCTTAATGTCACTGAATCTTTTAATTTTATCCAACATGTGCACATGTCCAAGCTTCAGGTGCACCGGATCCATCACAAAGAGCTATTACTTGAATATAATAACATGGTTAAGGAGGCGAGGACATCGTACTTTACTAACCTTATTGCTTCAAGCAAGCGTAATCCCAAAATCCTTTTTGATACCGTTAACAATCTTGTAAATCCCTCTCCTCCTGAAGTCTTTTTGAATAATGACTGCAGTGACTTTCTCTTGTTCTTTGAAAATAAGGTCAGAGATGTCAAGAATAGCATCATCTCCACTGCTACGGCATGTTCTTTTCAGTTAACTCGGCCGTTAACTTTGAACTGTTTTGCTCCTATTTCTCTGCTAGAACTCAGTGACTTGGTGAACAGTATGAAGCCTTGCTCGAGCCCGGTAGATGTTATACCTACTTTCCTTCTTAAAAATGTCCTCGGGTCTGTTAGTACTTGTTTACTTTCTATAAACAACAGCTCTCTGCAAACCGGTTGTGTCCTATTGTATTTTAAACATGCAGTGATTCAGCCACTTTTAAAGAAAACAAATCTGGATCCCTCAATTCCCGCAAACTATGCCTTTTTATCTAGAACATTTTAGAAAAGGTTGTAGCTAATCAACTCTCTGCTGTTTTAACCACTCATAACATACTAGACCCATTTCAATTGGGCTTCCGTCAGAAACGCTCTACAGAAACCGCTCTTCTTAGAGTATCCAATGATCTAATGATGTCTTCTGATGCGGGGAAAAGTTCTGTTCTGGTACTGTTGGACCTTAGCGCAGCGTTCAATACTGTGGCTCACACCATTTTGCTTGACAGACTTAAGCACTGGGTTTAGATCTCTGGGAGCACCCTGGACTGGTTCACCTCCTATCTTTCAGTGTCACTGGGCCCCTATTCCTCTGAAAACGCGGCTCTTTCCTGTGGGGTGCCGCAGGGCTCTGTGTTAGGTCCAATTTCATTTACATTGTGTATGCTTCCCCTAGGCCACTTAATTAGGCAATTTGGAGATATAAGTTACCATTTCTATGCTGATGACATCCAGCTGTATGTCTCATTTAATCCGGAGGAAACTAACAACGTGTCAGCATTGCTCAATTGTTTGTCCTCCATTAAGGATTGGTTGGCAAACAATTCCTTGCAGCTTAATGAGGCAAAGACCGAAGTCCTTATTGTCGCTCTGGATACTACAGCCTCCAAAGTTGTTAATCTTCTGGGGTCCCTTTCTTCAGTGGTACAGTCCAATCTTAGAAACCTTGGTGTTATATTTGATCAGAATGTTTCTTGAACAACATATCAGGTCTCTGACCCGTACATGTTTCTTCCAACTGAGAAACATTGCTAAACTTAGGACCATGGTTTTGCAAGGGGAACTTGAGATGATCATTCATGGTTTTGTTTCATCACGGCTTGATTACTGCAACTCCATTTACACTTGTCTTAGCAAGTCATCCCAGGACTGTCTGCAACTAGTGCAAAATTCTGCTGCTAGGCTGTTGACCAGGTCCAACAGAATGTCGCACCTTACTCGTGTGTTATCGATGTTACTTTGGCTTCCAATAAAGTTCAGGATCCAATTTAAGGTTCTAGTTCTTACATATAAAGCATTGCATGGACAGGCGCCTGTTTATATCTCTGACCTGCCCCGGCCCTACATCACTAACCGGTCCCTCAGGTCTTCTAACCAGGGACTACTGGTGGTCCCACGCACTCGTTTAAAGACTAAAGGTGATCGTTCCTTTGAAGCGGTAGCTCCGACCTTGTGGAACGCTCTTCCTGTTAACTTACGTTCTGCAGTCTCGGTTGATGCTTTTAGAAAGCATCTGAAAACATACTTGTTTCAACTGGCTTTTGTCTAATGTTTGTAATTTTGTGTTTTATTTTTTTTAATCTTCATTCGAACTGCATTTGTTTTTGCTTGTTTAATTTCTGTTTTGGATTTTAATGTATTTTAATCAAATGTCTTTTGTGTGAAGCACTTTTTGACTCTGTCTGTGAAAGGTGCTATATCAAATAAATTACTTACTCTTATCATATAGCTTTGATACTTTGGTACCAAGTTGATGCCAAAATTCTAAGAACGTGACTAGTTGTATGCAGTTGTTTTTATCTACGGCAAGCCATTTTGCTACATTGCTTAGCTGCAGACCACCATTGCTTTCTTTCTGTATCTGCATAATTTGATTAATTTGGTCCAAGTACAGGGGTTATACATTTATATTCATTGCTTCTGCTATGTTTTGTTACAGTTAGGACTTTACGTCTGATCTGTGCCTGCGCCGAGGATTACAGGTGTCTTCATGACGTGGACTCCACACCAAAAACCGCCGCCATGTGAGTAAATCATCATCTTGGGGGTTTTGGGGTTTGTCACTGCAGCAAATATAAAATCACTCACTGAGGGATGTTTACTGAAAAATGGAAAAACCATAAAATACGACCTGTGACATTAATGTGATGATTATAGAGTAAGAACATTTTACAGAACAGTGTAGGACTGGGGTTGTGTTATTTAGTTTAATTCCTCTAAAGCAAACGCACCCTATTAAACTTCAAAATAAGAGCCCTTTTTCCATTGACTCCATGCTTATGATATATAAGACATTTGACTATGAATATACAATTGTACGAGTGCATTCTAACATTGGCCTGGTAATGTCTGATTGATCCCAGCCAGTTGCCGAATGGGCATCTTGAGGACCATTCTATCAGCAAGTAGAAGAAACCTCTCACTACATGTGCGCCTGCTCTACCCACTGAGGCAACCCGGCCACCACAAATATCATTTAAAGGCTCTCTGCCTTGGTAGCTGCACTGTCAGCTCTCATCAGTGCTCAGTTAAGACTGGCACAGCAGGGGTTGTCCTAGGTCTATTGCCCCCCTATTAAGTGGCTCTTCCTGACCAGGCCCAAAAGTGGGTCGTCCTGTCTGGGTTTGAAACAGACCCAGGACCCAACAAGGGGGTTGGGAAGAGAAGAAATTAGTTTTTGGAATCCATGCACAGAGAGTCAGACAAAGGCTCAGTGGGTTGTATCACCAGTTGTGGAGAACATACAGTGTGTTGTGGAAATTTAAATTGGTTTGTGTAGACAAAGTTTGAGCTCTGTTGTTATTTATGTGGATCTTCTCGTTGTGACTTCACATTATCCCCAGGATTCCGCAGGGTCTTAAAAAGTCTAAAATATCAAAATGTTAGGCCTTAAAAAGTCTTAAATTATTAGGAAGTATTAGGTTGTAGTTCATAATTTTAAACTGGTCTCAATTTTCCTATGTTCATGCAACGCTACAATGCTCAGTTTTTTTATTCTGTGGTGTTGTAGTTCTTTCTTTCACTAGTCCAAATAAAATGTTGCTGTATTACTACAAATGGGACCAACATGCTACGTACAGTATATTGCAGTTAATCTGCTTTTGTGTTATTGGCGCGAGTCTCTTTCAGATTATACCACAGACATAAAACAGATTTATTCTTCAGCTTTGGGGAAGTGCAATACGGGCCTAGTTGATGTTGTGAAAAGGTCTTACATTTCATTCATAATGGTCTTAAAAATGTCTTAGTCTTAAATTTGACTTGGTGAAACCTGCAGAAACTATGATCCCATGAACCACATCCAGGAGAGAAAGCAGTGATGTTCTTATAATCAACCTCATCACTGCCTTGTTTGACTCTCATCTGTAAATTAATGGACTGAGAATACTTTTGCATCCATATTACATAAGCAGAGACTGTGACTTCTAGTGAACACCCTAGTAAACAAACTGAGAGCTGAGATTTTTTTCCCAAGGTGGATGTGGATCCAAAGCCCTATTTACACGGGACTAGTATTACCTGGGGACTTCTAGTAAATTGTAACAATTAAGGAGGTCGTCTGTCATGTCAGTAATTTGTGAATTCCACCACAAATTACCTACCATATTTCACCAAACACAGAGGTTGTGTGATAATGTTAGTCTTGTGTAAATCTCTGTGATTTGTCGTTGGCTGCATTGCCAATTATAAATGAAAGATTTGACAGTCTTGATATCATAATGTCAGTAAATTTGAGTAAAATGCAGACTTTGCTTATCCCTTGCGAATGGGATGCAAGAAACAAAGACGTGGGGGGGTAATTTGTAAATCGCATGAGGTCCCCTGGTATTACTAGTCCCGTGCGAATAGGGCTTTAGTCCTAGAATAGAAGCTTTTAGTGGTTGTTTGGAGAGCCAGTCTTCAGTTAGGGTTTGACACTTTTTTTAATAGGGCCTAAAACAGCTGACATGAAACCCATAGGTTATGTCACCAAAATTACCAAAGGGCTTTATGTGTGTATATGTGCACATCATTAATACTTGTAAAAGTCCTCTGTTTAGTGTGTACTGCGACCACAAACCCCCAGTATCAGGGAACAAGACATGCACAAACTAATGTTCCTTCTCCAAAGAGTTATCTGATATGTTGTTCATACTTTTTTCATACACTCTTGACCCCGTCGCTTTATCTCTTTTATTGCAGCCGCTAATGATTTTTGAGAGTGGCTGAGGCTATGTCTCCTGCTCCATATCTGTCTCTTTGTATTGGAATATGTGTGAAGTGATCAGAGATGGCGGAGTAGAAGAGTTGACCGGGCTCTTTACCCCAAACAGTTGTGACGTTGAAGAAGTTTTGTGTGTACTCTCAGTATGGTAAAACTGAATCATATTGTTGAATTTGTTGTTTTACCTGGAAACACGAGTCAAACACGGTCAATCCACAGAAGGGATCTGAATCGATTATTTATTTTTTCTTGTTTATATTCTAGAGACCAATAATGTGCGACTCGTGTGACATCTCAGGATACAGTCTGTACTCATTTCAGTGAAAACCATTGCAGCTCGGTCAGACAGAAACAGAAAAAAAAAAAAAAAAAAGACTCCCAACCAACTGTTTTTCAATGTCAAACTGTGGTACTATAATCTAGCTAGTGGCCACTGGCAGCTCTAATAAAACTTTCATTTAGAAGTGAACCTAAAACGTTGCCTCTAAATTTGATTCCAAGCTCCTTGAAGAGGGACTCTTTACTTCCCTGCCTCCAATCTGCCAGTATTCACATTTTTTTTCTGTCCTGATTGCAGCTTAGTATAGGCCTATTTGGGACAGCTTTTTTTTTTTTTTAATCCATCTAAATACAGGTTGCCTTTCTGCGGGTCACCGTGACTCACACAGTGTTTTTGATCAAGGCCTGACTCAGATAGAAGTGCTGCAATGTTCTGCTGACGGACAAGCCCATTGGATTTTAGCATCAATTTGTCTATTTTGTATTTACATTGCATATTTAGCTCTCCTCATTGTTTGTGTTTATGTTTTCGCTGCACCCTATCACTTTACTTTCTAATTTACAGTCTCACATACACATAATGTACTCTCTGCCCTCTTTTATTCACTCAACAGCATTTCCATTTTCATCAGTTCTTTGTCCTTGACCAACTGGGAGCTCATTTGTTCTCATGTTCTTTTGTCCAGATCCCTTTTTTTTCTCTCTTCTATTGTGCTGCTAAATTGGCCACCAAGAATTCTTTCCCCTCTGCAGGTTTTTTTTCTAAAATTGGAATGCATTGCAAACCCATAATGGAGTCTAATCTTCTCACTGAAATCGTAATTTATCCATGTGGGAAGAGTGCATTGTATCTTTGGAATGCAGAGACACCAGTTTTAGTGGGAGAGGATCAATGTCTGTGTTTACAGTAGTGAACTCAGAAGATTAAAATTCAGAGTTGTGATTGTGTATGTGAGGTCCAGCTCTCAGTAGTTACATGAGCCTGTCCACACCTTCCTGAATCCTGCACGAGGAGAGTATTCAGTTGCATGTGGCCGGGTCAGTCGCGGGCCAACAACCTACCTTCTCACGCAAACTAGCAAGCAAGCAGTTAGGCCTGCGTGTGAGTCCTGATAAACAAATGGTCACTGTCTGCACACAGGGAGAATGCTATCAGGCTGCCATCATCTCCAAGGCTGCAATTTGTCCTCCCAACAGATCTCAGGGAGAGAAAAAAAAGATATCATTTCCATCCCTGAACACACATCCCATTAAGAGCTACATTTCATTTCCATTTAGTCCTCTGGGGAGCACATGCCATGATCATACTGTGTAAATGTCACTCTCTTTACTTGTGTTTTACTTGATCTCACCGCCTCCTTCCTTCTTTGGTCTGACAGCGGGGCAGATGACCTGTTGCCCATCCTGTCCTTCGTGGCTCTGCGGTGCCAGTGTCCTCAGCTGGTGTCTGAATGTGCTGCTTTGGAGGAGTTTATTCATGAAGGGTGAGTCGTCAGGATGAAAAAAGATGGGAAATGATTTCCTTTGTTTGCACCAAATACACAAACATTTCACTGAGTAGATTTGTCCCAATTTTGAAGCAATGTCTACATCTACACTGCTGCTAGAGTCCTCACTAAGACCAAGAAAGTGGGGGCGCCCGGATAGCTAATGTGGTTGAGCGTGCGCCGTATGTACTAAGGCTCAGTCCGTGAGGCAGTGGCCACGGGTTCAATTCCGACCTGCGGCCCTTTGCTGCATGTCATTCCCCCTCTCTCTCCCCTTTCACATCTTCAGTCTGATGAGCAGGAGGCACCGGAGCTTTCGCCGTAGCCTACGTATACTTGTTCACTGGTGTGTGCGTCGATCTAATGGCGGCCGGCACGTGTGTGTGGTAGAATGAGTGAGAGATTGATGGTGGTTATCTTCGAAGTGAGAAGTGACTCTGGAGACATAGTGAGAGAAACCGTGTCTCCACTGTTCTTTCTGAGCATGGTAGGAAATCTGGAGCAGGAGAAGTTAACCCTCTCCTTGATTTCATGTTTATGGAGAAGGAGAACCAGGAAATTAGTCGGGGGACCACACCCAAGAGGTCTACTCACGGCCATAAAATCAGTGGGTTGTAAAAGCCAGCTGGTTAGACTGGCAGTGGCCAAGGAATGTAAAGATATTTAGGATTTGGTTTTTCTTTTCTATAAAAATACAAATAAAGTCCCACTTGATGTTTATGTAGCTCAGTGGTTTGGAAGAGTTCAAGTCAAGAGAGAGGAGGAACCAAGAAGGCCTCAAGACTATGAGAGGGTGGATATATGTTCTTGTTTTCCAAACGCTGTGAATGAGTACGTCAGTTTATTTTCTCGTTTATCAGAAATTGTCATTCCTAAACTTTAGCTGTTTGAAAAATAGATTGTGGGGGTAGAGTGGTTGATCAAGTTTGACTGACATGAAACATGTCTAAAAGGTGTGTGGGTGGGTGGGTGGGTGTGTTGACTTACAGTAACTAAACAACCCACCAACTGTCTCCAGGTTCTGGTTCATATCTTGGTAAATCCTGATTGCTGTGTGGAAGATATGTTCCGTTGTGGTTTTCCAACTGAAACCCACCCACTTCAAAACCAGTGTGAAAAACACAGAGAAACAACACCAAAATATCTCAAGGACAATGACTAAACGTGGGGAAGAAAGGTTGCCAACAAATATTTTTTGCCACAGTTTTTGTTGATGAAATTAAGATTGTGTCAGCTACAATGCTTGGTAGTTGCTTGTTTAGGTTTGTTTTAGCATTTTTATGTATTAAACTTCAACACGGACATTTGGGTGCTAAGCTAAAGCCACATTAGCTATATTTTATTAACAATTTACAGACGGCAGTCAAGGGATAAGCATCTTATCTCCTTTCCTTTCTCTCCCTCTTTGTGTCCATCCATTCAGTGCAGTGTCCGTGCTTCAGTCGGTCTCGTGTGTTGCTCTCATTAGTCAAGGTTCAGCCAGAGTTGACTTCTGTCTTTCCTCATGCTGCCCAATCTTTTAATACTTGTATACTGGCTCTAAAAGTGGAGAAAAAAGGCAGATCGCTTTCACAAACTAATGTGTTCAAGGTTGAGCAGAGATGTTTGGTCCTTGACTCAGTATGGGAAAATATTGATGTGGGGATTTCAGCAAAATTAATAAATTGGATCTCTGTTCTGTGCTTGGATGGTTGGAATTTTTGTGGGCAGTCATTCCTCATTTTGTTGAGTTCTGTTAGAATAAAAAAAGTTTTCAGTTTGTGTCCCTATTTGACTTCTTAAGCCCAGTTCAGACCAACGATTCGCAACTTCCCACCATGTTTATCACTTTTACTTAACAGATGTCTTATGTTCGCTTCTCTTTTTTCTCAGCTATTTGATAGGAGAGGAAGGCTACTGTCTGACCTCCATGCAGAGTGCCTTGGCCTATGTTGAGTCATTGTACACAGAAGAAACTCCGCTTCCTGCAGAAAGCCCCATTTGAAAAAGGTAAAGGAAACCCTGATAAACCTGTTGACCTTTGTGTGAAGTAAGCTGAAAGGGTATATACTGGGCTTCTGCATCTATTATTGCACATAGTCTCCGTCGATTCACCACAGGGCGTGTGGTGGTGTCATTTAAATGGCCCATGTGTGTGTGACGTCCTGTTTGGTACTTTCACCCACCAATGTAGCACAAGAAGACTTTGTATTTAACAATAGTTTTTTTGTCGGAGCGTTTTTATGATCTCAACATTTCTGAACGCACTTAAAGGCAGCTTCATTTCACCAAGAAAGAGACAAAGAAAAGAGACGGAGGGACAGTCAGCTGCTACAGAAACACCTGGGCAGTTAAGTGCTTGTTTCATTTTTTACCCTCATAGTTGTTTGTTTTTTTTACTTTCTTGTGGCGGCGATAGAGAGAGGGATGTTTCCAGTTTATTGTACAGGACTCTCACACCACCCAGCTGAAAAAAGTTATGAAGTTATAAATAAATCTTTTACCCTACAGCCTGGTTTACAGACAGGTCTGAATGTGCTGTTCACTGCTCTACACTGAAATAAGATGTTACCCATTTTAAATATTTAAAAAAAAGAAAATTGGACCAGCACAAATAAATCTTGGAAACAGTTCAAACTAATGTGAGGGATATTTGGTGCCTTTTCTCTGAGCTGTTATTTTTCATCTGATCTCAGCCTTCTCCCAAACTACAAATTACAATGTAGACTCAGCTAATGTGGAGGTAAGTAAATGAAAAACCTTTTTCGTTTAGACTGATCTTTATAAAAATGACTTGACACAATGACCTGCCTCTAAGTCAGATTACTGTTAGATTTGATCGTAGAACAGACTGAACTGTGTAGGGCAGGTCACTCTTTTCAGCAGTTTTGCCAGCAGTTATGAGGAGAGATGGGGGGGAGGGGGGGTACGGGGTGTGATGACATTGCATGTTATAAAATGTGACATCCTCAACTGCCATTCCCCAAAACTCCCAGCGACACAATTATTCCACTACAGCCAAATATTTAATTTTGCAGATCGCTGTGCTTCACAGAGCTGTCACTCATCTGCCGGGTGGCTGGATTAAGAAGTGGAAGCATTTGGAGTATTTCTTAATACAGGAACCGATTTAGTTTTAAATATGGTTTGTTCAATATGTAGACAGTTACATGATTTTACATGTCTTCTCTCTTACGCAAAATAGATTTTGACCACATTCATATCTAATAAGTTGCTTCTAGCCAGAGCTTCAGAAATCCTTTAAAGCATCCAGGGTAAAAACGTGAATATATACAGACAGGTATATTAAATACCTCCAAATAATTGGAGAAATGTAACTAATGTACTGTAGATAAATCCTGAATACTGTTTTTGTTTTGCTGATTTTCAAAAGCCACTGTGTATGAAGTTCATATGCAATTTTGTCATTACAATAATTTCAAAAGTAGACAAACCCAGTGATGGTTGGTACAGTCTGTATGGTGCTTTTTCCAGTTCATCTTAAAGTGATGGTTCGGAGTAATTCACCCTAGGGTCCTTTGCACCATGACCTTGAGCCAAACACCCCCCCAGAAGCTTTTTTCACCTGGGTCGAACATTGGGAGAGTTAGCTAGAGTAGCGTTATCAGCTGAATAGCTTAGCGCAGGGGCTAATGGACCCACGTTTGTATCTCGTAAGTTACCCCACTAATAATGCCTGAAATGATACCAAACGTCTACAAGTAGTACAAATAGGTTATGCTCTCATAAAACGATGGATTGGAAAGTTTGTAAGTACACCAGAAGTTTATGAACACTTGCCTGCTCTCTTCAGCTCTCTGCTGCTGCTGCTGCTACCTGCAGTTAGACGAGTGCTTAGGGCTGTCTACAAATTACTACACCGAAAAGAGATACAACTAAAATATTTATTAATTCAATGATTAAATAAGGTAATGTCTCCAAACTTACCTCAATTATTACTTGTCTCTTGCTAGTTATACTACAGCACTTACTTTAAAAAAAAAGTTAAATTAATAAATATTTTTTCGGTGTTGTAATTTGTAGACGGCCCTAAGCACTCGTCTTACAGCAGCAGCAACAGCAGAGAGCAGAAGCCAGCAGGCAAGTGTTATTTACATAAACTTCTGGTGTACTTACAAACTTTCCAATCCATCGTTTTATGAGCATAACCTATTTGTACTACTTGTTGTACGCGTTTGGTATCATTTCGAGGGGGGTAATTAAAGAATACAAACGCGTGGGTCCGTATACCCTGCGCTATTCAGCTGATAACGCTAATTCTAACTAACTCCCAATGTTAGACCCAGGAAAAAAGCTTGGGGTGTTTGGCTCGAAGTCATGGTGCAAAGGGAGAAAATTTATTACCCTAGGGTGAAAAAAAAAAAAAAAAAATTTAAAGGCCCCCTGAGTCTGATCAGTGGGAGGAAAGCGGTGTCTTTGAAAGCACCACTGTGGACTGGGGGGAGCCTTAACATCTTCTCAAAGCTACAGTGGCTTAGAGCCACAGACAGGCCGAGTAAACCAAAGGATTGAGAGTCTGACATTATTGTTTCTCTCTTCTTTCTTTTTATGAGATTAGAAAAGATGGTAAGAAAAGTAGAGAATGCTCCTTGTAACAAAAGGACAACATTTGCACAACCTAACTCTGACTACATTATTTTTTAAACATATTGCAAGTGCAGGGAATAAAATATTCCATTTTATTTTATAGGCTGTTGCAGTCCAGATCCTTCCGACGGTTCATCCCACATTTCCTGCTGCGAGAGAGACTGCAGCTGAACCTGCAATTCCCTGCAAGTTGTGCAGGCGCATGGTACCTTGTACACACACTGACATATTGTATATTTATGAAGGATTTCCTTCTGCTCTGTTTCAAACCAAGGACTAAACCGGTGCCTATGAGTTGGGTCCAACCAAATCAGAAACTGGGCTTTGCTGGGACCTCTAAAGAAAATGCAAAGCATTGCCGCATTAACTAGCACTGGATTGTTAAAGGGATTGGAGTTGTCTTAGGGAACCTTTGGATGTGAAGCCGTTGATAATATGAATGCTTACAGAAGAAAACCTGCAATATGGTTTACTAATAAGGGAATATACTGTATTTAAGCATATTGGAGGTCTTACGATTTTTCCCTGAGTGAAGGAGCCAATCGTGTGTGCTTTGACTAATTGATTTCTTTCTTAGGGTATGGTAATAGCATTTCATAGAAAATCCTTTGGAAAACTATTTCAAGCCATGTTCCCTGTGGCATTTTCTGTTCTTCTGGTTTACCAAAAACATGCAAACTTATAATTTAGATGGTGTGCGCACACACGTGCCTGCGTGTTTTTTTTTTTTTTTTAAGACTGGTGGCAAAATCCTTCCACAGACTATGGAAAAAAAATATATAAATTTATGCACTTTGGGTGTTGAAGCATTCAGGGGTAAGGCTACACTGGATAATGCCTAGAGTTAAGAGTATCTATTTGCAGACAGACTCTCCTCAGGGGGAGAGACGAGAATTTCAGAGATGCCATCTAAAACCAATGTTAGACACTGGTAGAGCACAGGAGTAACTGCTGAGTGACAGTCACTGTGTTTAGATGTAACAGCATGTTGGTTAACATTTAAGTTTGGCATACAGGAATATAATGATGTAGTAATTACTGTTGTAATACAGTTGCACTTTGTGTGTGTGTGTGTGTGTGTGTGTGTGTGTGTGTGTGTGTGTGTGTGTGTGTGTGTGTGTGTGTGTGTGTGTGTGTGTGTGTGTGTGTGTGTGTGTGTGTGTGTGTGTGTGTGTGTGTGTGTGTGTGTGCTCGCCTCAGAGCATCTATCTTTTAATGCTAAGGTTCAAAATCAACAAACTCCAAAGAAAAGGTAAACCCATTTTCACAGCTTATTTTACACTTTTTACCAATTTCATAATGCTTCCCTTGATGTCTACAATTGCCCCAAATTCACCATAGAATGGGAGCAAAATGGCACCCTATTTATTTGGAAGTGGATACGATAGATTTTGAGGCGCTTAAAAATGATCAGATGTATGGTATCACAGAGATTGTCATGTTGATTTGTCGTGATTGGACGAACTTCTTAACAGATATTTGACATTTTCTATGAAGTCCTTCAAGCTGTTTGGTTTTAAATAAATGCAGCCACCAGAGTCAGTGTTTACCTAAAAGGGTCTGGTGTTCTTGCATTTTTTTAGCCGGTTGCGTTCAAATCATGTTTACTTGAGTGACCGTTCTCTAAAGCATGCTGTTTTTTAACTTCCTTTAAGTCTTGAGTGTGCGTTTGTCCCTTCCAGGCAGCCATTGGTTTCTATTCATTTTACCAGGGTGTACAAATAACTTGCAAGTTCTGGAAACTTGCTTTGAATCGGCCCCTATTTGTGTCCAAGTTGTGTTATGGTTGCAGTAATACAGTTAAAACCTCAAAATGAATTGAAAGCGCCATTGTGGCTCATTCTTATTCATTCAGATATCTTTAATCATGTTAATTATGGACAGTGACTTAAGTTCTACTTAATGTTTCATAAATGGGCGGCTAAAATATGCAAAAATGTTTTTGGTTTGTGTTTTGAAGACGCACCTGAAGCAGACATGGATCCAGTGTCACAGCCTGAAAAAGTACAGTTTTTGAAATTGTTGTTTTTAGTTTGGTTTGTTTGCTTATATTTTAATATTTTATTTTCCATGGGTCCAAAAGATGTGAAAAGATGTCCCAAGAACTGTTTAGAACTGAAGAGCTGTTAAGAACTGAGTTATGTCAATATTTAACTGTTTTACTGTGAAATGTTGGTTTGTGAATGTGTGTTTGAGAGATGGGTCAATAAAGAGAGCAATATTTAAATCCTTTAATGTGTGTTGACTCGTTATCTGTCTTCAGGGGCCTGTAACATTCTGAGGAAGGCCGACATGAGGTGAACTACAAAGCGAGATTAATGGGTTATTAGTGAGGTATGTTGAGCTTAAAGAGTTTTCAATGTCACGAAAGTGGCTCTCTTTTAACCTGCTCTGACAGGTTAAATTGTCTCTTGTGAAAAGGGCATATGGGTCTCCTAAATAATAAATCTTTCTTACGGAGGTTTGATAACTGCTAATTGGGAAGAAAGACGATAGCTTCAGTATTAACGGATACCATTTTACAGTGGCACTTTAAACGGTGAGAATCCTATAGGATGTATGCTCTTTACTGAGTGAGAGAGGAATGGATGTAGAACTGGACCGGTTTCATTTTCCACTAAATGTACAGCAGAGGCAAAACAATTATTCAAACAATTCAGTATCAAACAGAAACCGTCCCTGCCTCTTGACACCCAATACTAAGGAACTGATGGGACGTGTTTTTCTTGGTTTGTGTTCTGCGGCTGCCAGTTGTGAGGGTGTCTGTGTGGGGCTAATGCAGGATGCTGTGAAGGGCACATGGCTGAACAGCAGCAGAAGCCTGTGAACTTGAAGAAACCCCAACATGCCACTCTGAATCAGTCCGAGACCACCAGAAGCCACAGCACCGCTGTCATCCTCCTCTTGCTTTCATTCTCTTGCTCTTTCTCTTCATGAATGTTCTTTTTCCGTCTCACTGAGTGTTCTTTTTGTCCCTTTCCAGTTCACTTACCTTGCCGCCCCCATACCAGCTGAAATGCAGTTCCAGAGTTCCTCGGGTCCGTTCCAGGTCAGCGGGGTCATCTCCTCCTGCTTCAAACGCCTCCGTTCAAACAACTAGCACAGAGCACAGTTTCAATCAGGGATATGGACCCATTATCGGCCCTGGACGATTATCGGGCCGTTTTTTGGCAGTTTGCAGATGATCTGTATCAGTATTGGGAGTAACTCGTTACAAAAGTAACGCAATTGCAGTACAGTAATGTAATCCTTGTTGCTGTAACGCAGTAATATAATGCATTACTAATTACATTTCGGTAATATACCCGTTACAATCTCAGTAACGCGAGTTACAACGCATTTTAACGCAACATTTAACTAAATGTTGCGTTAAAACCAAAAACGCACCACTAGTGGTTAGTTTAGTTAGTTAGTTACTGGTTTAGTTTCCACCAACACTAACCCAACACATTTCTTCACAAAAAAAAAAAAAAGCCGTGAGTATTATTTCCTGTCGCTGGGTCCGATGGTTGAGATGACTGCAGAGACAGATACATTTGCGAGATGGATATTATTTTCAGGAGTTTTTACGCTGCGTTTAAGCGAGCTGTCCTGTCTATGTTCCCCGTGGTCAGAGCCAGAACCAGAACCAGAGACGGTACGGACAACATCTGTGTCCCAACCGGTGACAGCAGTGTGTCCGAGCTGCTGACCGATACACGTAAATATCATTACATTTTATCAGCCGTGGAGAGTAACTATGCCATACTTAACTGCAAGGTACTTTTAATTGAGTATTTTCATTTTCTCCTACTTGCCTATAGCCTACGTTTTCATATGCATATTAATTATACAAAATACTATGAATAATGTATTAAAGTGGATGAAGAGGAGACTTTATTGATCCGGTGGTGAAATTCACAAGCTACCTGCCAAGTCAAACTTCTGCTGTTATTTTGGTGAAAGTAACTCAAAAATAATGCAATAGTAGTGTAGTAATATTGTAATATAACTAATTACTCTCCAATAGGAATAAGAATCTAACCTAAGAAATGAAATTCATAACAATAAGATCCTAAACTTTAAGCCTTCAAAAGTTATACTGTTTATGTTAAAATGTTATGGTTATAAAGATGAGTAGAGCTTCTCTACTTCTACATCCTGCAGACATGGAATCACACCAGTGTCCACTATCCGCCCTGCTGTTTGTGTCTGTATGAGTGAATCAGGCACTTAATCCCACAGTAACACCCAAGCTAAATCTTTGTATAAGGGACGAGTGTACTTATTTATCCCTCTCGTTGTCCTCGGGTCAAATTTGACCCATTTTCAAAAAGTTTCTCTATCAGACATTTGGTTTTCTTTCAACCAAATTGTCAAAAAATAATGCCATTCATGATTCCCTACAACGACTTTATAGCATTAGAAAAAAAATTGGAAAAAGCTTTAAAAATGTGGGGAGGAAACGTTGAAAAAACATCGGGAAAAATTACTGCTGGTTAAGGGGGAAAAAAGGATAATTTTAAAATTATTTTAACTTTTGTCCTGAAAGAAATGTGAATCTGAAAGAAACAAGTGCTCCTCCAAATATGACAGGTGTGGTAAAATGTTCTCTCACCCTGTTGTCACACTTTGGCACTAAACACTTTACAAGACCACATTTTGAACCAATTAGTCTATAGTTGGTTGACTCTGTGTGACATGCTAGCACACATCTGTGTTTACGAGTGTGTTTTACTGCAGTGTCAGGGATTGTGGGACACACCCAGGCGGAGATGGCGTGACTCGAGAGTTCTGACCTCAAAGCTGGCTGCTGATATGATACAAGCCTCTGGAGTGTGTAAACTTATATCAATCATTTCCAAAGGAACAAGCATGCAGGCAGCTGTTACTAAATAGATACTCAGGGTTGCAGCACGCAAACCGTTGTGTGCTGCACCTAAGCCGAATGAATGTAAAATCCATGTGGACATCAAAACGAACTAAATGACAGATTTTCTCAGATCTAATGATTGTCGTTGGTCCCCAGCAGGTTTTTGTCTTTAAGCTTTTCTATTTTTAAGATAAAATATTTTGGGCATTTTAGCCTTTAATAGACAGGACGGGGGAGAGAGGGGGGAAGACATGCAGCAAATGGCCGCAGGTCGGACTTGAACACTGAGCCGCTGCATCAAGGACTGAGCCTCTGCATATGGGCTTACTGCCCTATCAGGTGAGCTACCCAGACACCCCTCTTTAAGCTTTTTGAGTGTTATTTATTCATTATGTGCTATAACCTTACCAACATTTTAGTCACAGATATTGTGACCATAGTGGTCTAAAATGCATGTCAAATTGCATATTTTTTTTATTGAAAAATTTAACATTTTCATAAGTGAGGACCATTAAACCTCTTATAACCATTATGTGCACCTAAGTCTTCCACAGACCTAGGGAAAACACTGGAGACTGATAACCTTTCTGTCCCCACAATGCTGTGACTCCTAGTGACTCTCCAGGCCAGGGAAACATGATATCTCGCTGCTCACAAGAAAGACAGAGCGCTGTACTGCCAAGATCACAACTTGTTTTCCCATCTCTGGTTTAAAATTTTAATCTGTCTGGTCTCAGCCACTCCAGTTTTTAATCAAAAGCAGAGGGGCATTTTGACACAGAGCTTTTGACTGTAAAAATGCTTTTCCTTATTCGTTGTTATCATCTCTAACAGTAATCTGTTGTATCCAGGGCTCAAAATTGGCACCAGCCACCAGCCAAATGCTGGTAAAATATGCAAATGCTGTTAGATTTCCTTCACTCACCAGCCAAAAATGTTATATTAAACTATTGAGTGGCTGGTAAAATTTTAACATTCACTAGCCAGTTGGCTTGTGGACAAAAAAAGGAATTTGCACCCTGGTTGTATCATTAGGTAAAGGGCAGGTCTGAACCATCTTATTGGTACTAATACTGCTGAGGCACAAAAAAATGTAAATATGAACCTCATGGTGGAGCCAGAAACATCTGGGGGTTTTAATATTTGTGATGACCTATTGAGTTTTGCTATTTGTAGTTGCATCAAGCATCTACACTCACCTAAAGGATTATTAGGAACACCATACTAATACCGTGTTTGACCCTATCCTATCAATATGGACCAACATTTCTAAAGAATGCTTCCAGCACCTTGTTGACTCAATGACACAAAGAATGAAGGCAGTTCTGAAGGCGAAAGGGATTCCCCACACCATTACACCACCACCACTAGCAGCAGCCTGCCCAGAGGTAACAAGGCATGACGGAGCCATGTTCTCATTCTGTTTACGCCAAATTCTGACTCTACCATCTGAATGTCTCAACAGAAACCAAGACTCATCAGACCAGGCAACATTTTTACAGTCTTCAACTGTCTAATTTTGGTGAGCTTGTGCAAATTGTAGCCTCATGTTCCTATTTTTAGTGGAGATGAGTGGTACCCGGGGGGGTCTTCTGCTGGTGTAGCCCATCCACCTCAAGGTTGTGCGTGTTGTGGCTTCACAAATGCTTTGCTGCATACCTCGGTTGTAACGAGAGGTTATTTGAGTCAAAGTTGATCTTCTATCAGCTGGAATCAGTCGGCCCATTCTCCTCTGACCTCTAGCATCAACAAAGGCTTTACTTCAGGACTGCAGCATACTGGATGTTTTTCCTTTTTCAGACCATTCTTTGTAAACCCTAGAAATGGTTGTGGGTGAGAATCCCAGTAACTGAGCAGATTATGAAATACTCAGACCAGCCCGTCTGGCACCAACAACCATGCCACGCTCAAAGTTGCTTAGATCACCTTTCTTTCCCATTCTGACATTCAGTTTGGAGTTCAGGAGATTGTCTAGACCTGGACCACACCCCTAAATGCATTGAAGTAGCTGCCATGTGATTGGTTGATTACATAGGCGGTGCCAGGGAGGGGCTAGGGGGTGCTGTAGCTACCCCTAGGATTGCCATAGCACCCCCAAGAAATTGCTGTGGTTGATAAATAAATAAATAATCATTTGTGTAAATTAGTATAATATAAGTATAATTTATATTAGAAAAATGAATAAATACATTAATAAAACAGTGAGTCAGTTGATAGGGGTCCATGCAAGGATAGCCTACATGCGCGTGTGTTTTTATGTGTGTGGTGTTTTTGGCCTGCTGCATTACTCTTCTGAGCCAACGTACGAGAGCTGCAGTAATGATTGTTTGAACCTGGCTTGTTGGCTGGTATATGAAATATGTTTGGTGGGCTAATCAGAGTTCTATGGTGCTGTTGTATCGGCAACTTTAAATCAATCTCTCTCGTTCGCTCGCTTAGTAAACCGCAGCGGAGGTGGGTGGGCATCTGCGCGAGTGTGTGTAACGTTAGCCTATTTGTGTCAAGGGAAACTCAACATTTCAGAGCACCCTCACTGAAACGTCCAGCAACCCCAAAGCACCAGCAAAAGAACATCTCTGGCGCCACCACTGGTTGATTAGATAATTGCATTAACGTGAAATTGAACAGGTGTTCCTAATAATCCTTTAGGTGAGTGTATATGGACACCTGTTGCCTGTATACACAGTTGGTGCACCCCATCCCCCCTCTCTCTCTCCCTTTCATGTCTTCATCTGTCCTGTCAATAATGGCCAAAAAATAATCTTAAAAAAAAGAAATCTTGGGAGGAGAGAGGCAACGAGCAAATGTGTTTTTAGAGGGATGAGACGTCCTTTCCTCTGAAGCGTCATATGAATTCGTCAGCAACTCCTTCAGCTGCACGGCTTCCAGTGTATCCTCGCCTATAGCTCCTCGGTGATCCCTCCTCGATGCTCGGTCCTCGGTCTTCGGGGCAGAAATAAGAGCTTTGAGACGGACTTCACCGAGGAGGGACAGAACCACTTCTGGTTCAGCTGAGGACCGAGGAGTCGAGGAGCTGTCAGATAAGAGTTGTGAGATGCAGCCGTGTAGTAGCGCAGCACCTAGAGGTCCTTGCAGTCGGTTGTTTATCCTGTGTCATGAGATTTTACAAGTGTGTAAATAAGACCGAGGTCACCGTCAATATTTGCACAAACTTTTGTGGCAAACTATCTTGTCGGGGCTGTACCCGATAGTCAGAACATGAATATAGCAGCAAACAAATATTTGCTATGTAAAGATGTAGTGGAGTAATGGCGTCCTGAATAGAGAATAAAATCACACATTCCCCTGTGTGTGTGTGTGTGTGTGTGTGTGTGTGTGTGTGTGTGGTGTGTGTGTGTGTGTGTGTGTGTGTGTGTGTGTGTGTGTGTGTAATCTGAGTGCATGCGAGTGCCTTGTGCGTTGGTATCAGATGCCGAAAAAGCGGCATTTGACGGGTTGGGGAACAGTCTGTGAGAGCCGCATCCCTGACAACTACATAATGACAATGGCAAGTTTCAAAGAAATTTGGATGGTGTAACAACGCAGGCCTGCTTGGCTCTTTCGGTAAATGATTGCAAAGATTTACAAAGAATATGTTTACAGCATTTCCTCTCTAACTGGGACGTTTTGGGACTGATTTGCGGGATCCCTGGACGAAGTACACACGGTGATACACTGGTAAGAGCATAAGTCATAGCGATTTACCCTCTGGACACAATTGACATCTGTACCAAATTCAATGGCAATCTAGCCAATCCACGTGCTGTACTGTATACTGTATACAAGATATTTCAGTGTGGACCAAAGTTGTGAACCGACCGACAGACCATCATTGCCATCTCTAGCGCCATGCTGCTGGTGTGACTAAAAACAAATCTAGATTCCACATTATTCTTTTGGCTGACACTGCTTTTTCACATCAAAGCCAGTGTTTCGCCCAATTTTCTCTCATTTAATTTAATCTGTTCATCCACATGTCCTTTCTGACTGATCCTCACTCTATTGAGTCTCTTTTGGAAGGCTGTAGCCCCTCGTTCCCTCCTAAACAAAAGCCTGTTTTCTTTTCCTATTAGAGTGAGAGGAGTCCTCTTCACAGGGCGAACATGGCCGTTGTGTGGGTGTGTTTGACTGTTTCCGTCTTTTTCAGGGGGGAGAGAAAGGAAGGGAGAAGGGCAAAAAGAAAGCGGGGCCCAATGGGTTCTGCCTCGCAGTTTAATTATAATTTGGCCTAATTGAGCTGTCAGCCGACAAGTTCTAAACAAAAACTGTGACTGATGACTAAATGTAGTCCACATCTTCAGCACAGGCATCTTTATTGGCATGACAAATTAACATTCTTGTCATGGAAGCATGTATGTACTACCAGAGCAAGTAAACAAGACAACACCCCCCTTTCATACTGTCGTTTGCTGTGGCCCCCAACCTTCTGTTTAGTTTATCTAAGGCTGGTTAGTTTCTATGAAGACATGCTGGCCCAAATAACGGGTGGCAGATAAAGGGGCCCATGGGGGGTCGGTGCTGGTGCTTGAGAACGGGACAGAGAGTCACGCTAGGGGGATGTACTGTAATTGTGTCAAACCCACCCCACCCCAAAGATCAACCTACTTGCTCTGTATTATTTGCATTAATTTCCTTTCAGTGCTCCAATGTCCCCATAGTGACAATCAATCTCGTCTTTAAAAAGCAATAAACACACGGGATAAAAGATGTGGCACATATCTTTGTTTATTGGTACTTGAATGCAAAATGCTGCATATTTAAACTTTAATTTTTCACCTTAGTGTGATTCAACAAAGTCAAATTGTCCGAAAGGGGGATGTTGAGGATTTGAACTCTCTTTTCATTCTTCACACTTTATTCTAACTCCTTCAGTCACGTTTTGTGTTTACAACCTAGTGCAGCAACATGAATGTCTTCAAGTAGAGACTGTAGGAATGTGTGTGCAGTCATCCCAATTTGTAAAGTTCAGTTACGTTGAGACTACAGTCGCCAAATGTCAGTTTTCCTAATATGTCCACCGCTTCGCAAACGTTTTAAAACTCTCGGGGCTAAAAAATGTCAAGTCCTCGACATACGTATATTCCTAAATCCTAATCATATCAGGACACGACGTGTCAGTATTGTATTGCCTCTCCTCTTCAACCATGTTGCACTTTTAGCCATATGTCAAGATGTTAAAGATACCCTGTGGAGTTGTCATGTAAGCAAAGTTACACTTTGCTTTCTGTAGGCCTAACAAACATATTGAATACCATTTCCCTCTTCATTAAACATCTGCAAAGTCAGTTTTTGTCTTAAAAACCTGCATTATTTACATATTTGTTTGCTAGCTAGCAATCTTCTTGATTTTTACTTAGGCGTTGCTATGTTTATGAGCAGTTAGCGCCACCAACTGTCAATCAGTGGAAGATTATGAAGCGTCCTGTTAGGCATGCTGATACAGAACAAAATCCAAAATCCAAACATTACTCCGTAGCTCCACAGGGCACCTTTAATTCCAGGTTTGTAGATATATACGCTCAGCTAATCTACAACCAAACAACCTCTTCTTTTCAAATACCAGTGAGGAACTTGAAATCCCTCCTTCCTGTGCTTTCAATCTTCACCTGCTCTGTCCAATGGTCTGGGCTTAAGAGGTCTAGTTTCATACCAAGTGTATTAAGTAGATCCATGTAGTAATGGTGGGATTACATTGGCTATCATGCCTTCCAACGATGTAGAAGACAGAACAGAATTGTGTGATAATATCTGTACAGAAGCAGGCCACAATGAGAAGGTGAGATTTCAAATCCTGTGCAATTTTTTAACAGACATATCACACATAACACATGCAGAGAAAACAGTTAATCTGAGAACAGGTGGCTGATTATACAGTAATAGTTGAAACAAAAGACAATTCACATAAAGTTGGGCATGGATGGGGTACAGACTTGTGGGAGAAGAAAACACAGGAACCAAAAACTATTTAAATGTGTTTCTGGAGAGTTCAGTAAGAGTAGAAGCAGAAGAGGTGTAGATGTGTCGCCGTGACAACAAGGGAGCGCTGGAGCAAGGGTTTCCAAGTCTAAAGGTTCCTCTCCAGAAGGACAGTTTTTAAGTCTGCAGGACAGTTGACAGTGAAGACGGTGTGGGAGGTGTTTCGTCTTTCCACAAGGGTGGCAACCGCCTCGCCCAGGTCCAGGTGGTTCAGGTAACCAGGTGTCATGCGCTCTGGAGTGGCTACACCTGCGTCGATCTTCACCTGCCAGAACCAATCAATAAAGAGAGACAGGGATGAAGAGAGAGGGGAGGATACACGCAATAGTGAGTTAGAGATGACAGGAAGGATATGAAGGAGCAGGCTGTTCTTATGAACCATTCGTACAAATAGCTACAAATAGTAATTGTATGCATTCCACCACAATGACTACGTTTACAATGCACATAATGTTCAGTTTTTTGCACTTTTTCGGAAAAAGATGATATTCCGACTAAGCTGTTTACATGGCTAATGAAAGTGAATATTCCACTAATATTCCCGTTTACATGTAGCTGTGCAAAATAGGATTTTTTCTAAGTTTACCACCGGTGGTGGACTTGTTAGACCGTGTGAACACAGCGTCCCTCTTTCATTCCTTCAACCAGCTTCTAGAAAAGGTTGGCTTGGTGATGTGTGCGCTATATCCAAAAACCTGTTGATTTCCAAGTCTTTGATAATGTTTAAAAGTAGCTGTGTTTCTCCTTCTTATCGGGTCTGCAGCCTGAAAACTGAAAAATGTTGGCTGGTTGGTTTGGTTTGGATGGTTGGATCCAAAAACTCCCAAAGTCTTTCAAACAGCAGAGCGGAGTTCGATTCACGGAAGAAGTTCAGGTCAGGTAGATATCTATCTTCTATCAGCTTTGGTGTTTTGTTAATTGAAGTCTTGGTGTGTGATCCCACTGAAGTCTCACCTGGTTGAGTTTGCAGGGCACCTCAGGATACTCCTCTCGTAGAACCTGGCAGAAGGCCAGGGTGCTGGCAGAGCCCACCGTCAGGAAGCCCGTACCAGGCATCAGCAACTTATCGCCTGCTCCTCCTGTGGCACGCAGGAAAGTCACGGTTACCAAACAACCTAACTGGCTTGTATGATTTTACATTGTTTAACCCTTGTGTTGTCTTCCCATCGACCATGCACTTGTTGTCCTCCCGGGTCAAAAGTGACCTGGCCTGGGTTGCCAGTTTACAAAGCATAAAAAATCTAAGTCTGTGTCTCTGTTACACCTTCTTAGCCAACTTCATTACAACATATTACCACTAGTTTTACACTTCTTTTTGGAATTCATGGTCAATTAAAGGGATGTGTAGGATTTTCTCCCATCTAGCGTTGAGATCACATATCACAATCAACTCTCTCGCCACACAGTTCTAAGAAGGCATTACAGCTACGGTAGCCTCCACGCGTCAAAAAGCCGGTCTCTTGCTCTTTTCAATCTCCTTTTTCTTTTTCTGGGCAAAGAAGAAGAAGACTCCTGTTCCTGAAATTAGGATTTTGAATATGTGTGGTCCTCCATGTTTCCTTCTTCAAAGTGGCCGGGGCCGGGAAGCTACGATACCCATTAGCAGCATTAGCAGCACCTGTGAGTTTATCATGTGACAGCGAAAACGCGAAAGGCGGAGCAGTATGTCCTGTATGCCCCTACTGGCTAACGTATTTCAAGATGGAGCATGAATATGGAGCGTCTACCCCAGTTCATGTGAATGGAAATGTAACATTTCAAGCCAAAAGGAATACTTGGAACTGATGGTGGTGGTAAATAGTCATGAAAAGGACAAGTTTATGAATGGGCAACACAGATTTTGATAATGAACAACTAAACATGTTACACACTGGACCTTTAAACTTATACCATTATACCTAATTTCTGAGTTAAAGAAACTAAAATTATGAATTATTTTGACTAGTAGGAAAGTTCAGAGTAACGTATGTTGATGGATTATCACTATGTCAAAGTTTACTCAGGATACCTTTATTTTGATAATGCATTAATTGATTTGAGTACATTTTTTAATGAAAAAAAACTAAAAATTCTCTTATTGAATACTGAAGCTCTTTGAGTTGTGGACAAAACAAGACGTCATCTTGGGCTTTGGGAAACACTGAACGACATCTTCCACCATGTTCATAAACCAAACAACTACTCAAACTGCCTTTGAATGACTCACTCATTTTGCATGAGCCTTTGTATTTGGCTTCTGTATGTAGTAAAACCAAACAGCAGTTCCGTTCTCTCAGTGTTTCTCACATGCACTGATGAGCTCCTACACCCCATTACATAAATTTGACAGACCCACGCTAATGGTAGAAATAAACGGCTAAAGCAATCACCTGTTATGAAGGTGTAGGTACAGTTGGAGTCGTCCCTCACCAAGGGGAAGAAGGCCTTCCATGACACAAATGTGCTGAAAAGTAATGTCTCGATTACCTGCAGAGTTGACAGGAGATGAAACATGAAATAATCTGACAAGGATCAGAAATATCATTTTTGTAGCAGAGGAAAAGCCTCTGCAACAACATTCAGACATGATGAAGTCTATATACACAATGTTCCACTTCCAGATTGTTCAGGTGCCGCCGGAAATTCTACCGAATGTCCCTCATTTTCGGCTGGATGTCCGTGACCTTCCTCTTCCTTTGTGTTCGCGTTCTAACCTCCGGTGGATTTGTGAAGACTATGGTTAACTGGTCCTCAGATCTCTGCAGGGTAAATCCAGACAGCTAGCTAGACTATCTGTCCAATCTGAGTTTTCTGTTGCACGACTAAAACTACTTTTGAACGTACACATGTTCCACCAAAACAAGTTCCTTCCTGAGTCTATTTAGCAGAGGCACCGTGGCTCCGTCCGGAGCTTAGCACTGCCAAAGACGATTGTGATTGGTTTAAAGAAATACCAATAAACCAGAGCAGGTTTTTCTCCCATCCCAGAATGCTGTGTGGACTAGTCAGACCCTCCTCTGCAGCGCTATGGAGGAAGGTCTGGCAAAGCGAGACTAGACATGATGTAACAGGAAAACCAGGACATGCTTACTATGACTACTCTTACAACTACCATTACCTCCACTATAACTGTTAAAAGTAATAGAATGCATATATAGTTACCTGAATGCAAAGAAAATTCAATATTTAATCAAAACCATTGGCAGTCTCATGTATTGGTCTAGCCGATGTCTGGTTTATGTGTGTGTGCTCACCCAGTGTAGGTCTTTGACAGACTGGGTGTGTGGGGGTCCTCCCTGCCACCAACTGAAGCCCAGAGAGGAGACGATGTCTGTCACCTTCCCCACCGCTTTCAGCAGGGCCTGCTTCGCCTCCTCTGCTCCCTCCTCTGACCCTGGAACGGAGAGAAGAATTTAGGAGAGAAAAAGCTTCCAGGTGGTGGTTCTGCTGAGACAGTTAAGGCAAGTCTAGTCTATGTCCACGACGTTCCACTTCCGGGATTGCTCCGTTGCCGCCCGAAATTCTGCTGGATGTCATGCTTTTTACCTTGTTACCTTCCTCTTTCTTTGTGTTGTAATTTTAAACTCCGGTGGATTTATGAGGACTATGGTTAAAGGCATACTATGACTTTTCCCTCTTCGGTTCCCCTACAGGTTGTCTCATTGGAACTACAGCCGCGTGAGAACTCTGCAGGGTAAATCCAGACAGCTAGCTAGACTATCTGTCCAATCTGAGTTTTCTGTTGCACGACTAAAACTACTTTTGAACGTACACATGTTCCACCAAAACAAGTTCCTCCCTGAGACTATTTTGCAGAGGCACCGGCGCAGAGGCACCGGCCAAGACGATTGTGATTGTTTAAAGAAATGCCAATAAACCAGAGCACGTTTTTCTCCCATCCCAGAATGCTGTGTAGACTAGTCAGACCCTCCTCTGCAACGCTGTGGAGGAAGGTCTGGCAAAGCGAGACTATAAGGCAAGTCAAGTTCCAAATCAAGTCACTTTTTTCAATGAGCAGTGGTGGTCTGGTCCGACTAATGAGGCTTCATCGGGGGTCTTTGATGTTGTGTTGCCATAGCAAAGACTGACCGCCAGTCATCCAATCATGACAATCACATACCGGGAGCTTTTTGAGTCGTCCAATCATGATTCACAGTTTGCGCTGCTGCCGCTACATAGCATACTTGATAGTTAGACAGAAACATGACAACATTAAATTATAGTATTTTGTATTTACAGCTATCTGAGTCATCATGCCTCAACTCAAGTCTCTAGTCATTAAAGTGGCAGTATATGTAACTTTCAGTTTGTCTTGATTCTAGCAGCCACTTTGGACAAAAGCAGTGGTGTTTTTACCACACCTGCTGTCTTAAAGCTCTTTTCTTTACGGTGTATATTACTGTAAGTTAGCGTTTCCGGGAGGTCATGGAATTGCGATGAATGTTTTGCTCGGACAGAAAATCATTCATTTACAATAAAAGAATAAGTTACAGATGCATCGTTGCATTTCAAGTGTTGCATATGGCTACCTACTTTGGATGTATTGTGAGCTAAACCAGGTATCACTGTCACTTATAAGTCCAAGTCGAGTCTAAAGTCATTTATTTTTTGTCAAATCAAGACACGAGTCATCAAAACGGTGACTCTAGTCGACTCGAGTCCAAGTCACCAAGTCTCAAGTCCACATCTTGGACGCAGCCACTGAGTAAGTGAGTAAGGGAATGATGTAGTGATGAAGTTACAACATTGGTCAGTCGAGTTGGAGTTTCCCCATTGTTTTTTTTTTTTTTAATTAATAGTGTTTATGCTGGTAACAGTCTTTGCCTTGAAGAGCAAACAATCCCCCCCTCTCCCCCCACTGAAGAGACTGCACATGTGGTGGGTTCAGTGGATGAATGGATGACACACAGCTATCTACAGTATATGAATGATTGATGGAAGGATGCGTCACCCAACTTACCCACATTCCCCACTATAGTGGTGAGGTTATCCTTTGTGTTGGGAGAGACAAATGATTGGAGCCTCTCCAGCCGGCTGCTGTCCCTGGAGATCACTGCCACTTTTAAACCTACACACACACACACACACACACACACACACACACACACACACACACACACACACACACACACACACACATCAGATACTAAAGGAATCTATTGTGCAGACAGACAAAACCAGCACCTTTGACACATATAAATTAGGACTAATCCCTTTCACATGAAAATTAGCTAACAGGCATACATTGTCCAAATCTGTTTATCAAGGCCATCAGAGGGATAAACTGACAGGGCAGCAGATGGTAACTTTCTGCTCAATCCAAACAGCAAAGCTATGGATGTGTAATGTAAATCCAAAACAAGTGGACTCTCATCACGGCATGCTGCACTGTCTCCTGCACTGGTTCATGCAGAGCACTGAGGCAGCACAGCACAATGAAGAAGCCAAATAGATTGCATCTTATACGCACCATCAACATTGGATTAATGGTCATTTAACAACTAAAAGCCAGAATATTCTCACAAAATAGTAAATTACTCATAAATGTCTGCTCTGCAGTTTATCGTGAAGCAACCCCCCTGCTTAAAATCCGAGAGTCACCTGTGCGTAAAACTGTTAAGACAGTTTCCAAATTAAGTTGCATGTGAGACGTAGAAAATATAATATCCTTATCGGCTTCATAGAGTAGTATATTCACAATTTTTCCGGTCGATTTAGCCGTAGAGAAGTTTGTGTGTGTTTGTGTGTGTGTGTGTGTGTGTGTGTGTGTGTCTCCAAGTGGCCCCTGGGAGCTTACCTTTGTCCAGCAGTGCTTTCACTATCCCAGAGCCCACTGTGCCCGCTCCTCCTAGAGCTAACACAACCCTGTCCGAGTTTGACATGCTGGCGGCAGCTGCACAGGCCTGCTGGAGGATGGAGGATGGAGGATGGAGGAGGACTCGTGTATGTGCTGGAAGTGAAGCTGCTGGCTTGTGTTGAGCATCTTGGGCAGACCAGGATGCTTTAAACTAAACTCAGGGGCCACAGTTCCGCCCTTCTACCAGTGTCACTGAAGCCACGCCTGCAGATCAACAAAAGAGGCTCTCCGCTGTCTTCACCCCGGGACAGCGGTGTCAGTGTGTGAGAACGACAAGAGCAGAGATCTTCAAAAGGAGGTCCGGCACACCTATGGGGTCCTCGGAGTTTCTGCGGGGGGCACCAAATTATTGTTTGATAGTTAAAAAAAATGCCTAAATATGTCTGAAAATATACATTTACACGAATCCAACATATTATTTATTTTGTAAATCTTTTTTTATTTTTTATTTACAAAACATTGATGGTAAGGTATAAGGAAGCCATCCACAGATACAGTTAAACTTTAAGATTAACTGTTCCACATTTTAACAAAACATGACGTATAAATACATGAATATGTAAACAATTATTATTTTATTAGCTTAGTATTTTATGAACCATAAAAAGGTATGTCTAAAGGCTCTATGCCACCCTACACGTTATTGTAGGTCCAGTTTAATATGCAACTCAATTTATTATGATTTAGATATGTAACGGGTCCCTGCTCCGTCTCTTTTTCAGCGGAAGGGTCCTTGGCCCAAAAAACGTCGAAGAGCCCTGTAGAGGCCATATATATATATATATATATATATATATATATATATATATATATATATATATATATATATATATATATATATATATGCATATATACATATATATATATATGTATATATATATACATATATATATACATATATATATATATATATATATATATATATATATATATATATATATATATATATATATATATATATATACATATATACACACACACACCTATGTGTATAGGCCAGGAGGGCGCCTGGAAGATGAAATGCTGCCATCTAGTGGACGACTCGCGTTTGACAGTAGCCTATAAGTAGGCTAGATCGTTTTTATCAATGAATTTCCCCATTTCTAGTTGTCGTCTAGTATGGTTTTCAATTTAGTTTGGAGCATTTTGAGTTCTGAAGTCATGTTCCCACTGCAGAACTCCTCTCCCACGGCCGGTCCTGGTGCTCCTACCAGGCGCACCCGTCTGGGAAAATCCGTGCCACGTGACAATGTTTACTTTATCCCTGGGCAATCAGCTGCACGGCGACTGTGTGACAGGACATGTTTTAGGTACCTGATTAATCGATACACATCTGAATAAGTGCCAGACACAGGTGAGTTTGTGTGTATCTGGTGTATCAATCAGAGCTTCTACTTTGATCAAACTTTCAGCTGAAGCGGCTAGGTAACGTTAGCTTAGCTCCGACACCAGTACTTTACTTTTGGATTGAGATGTCGTTCATAATTCTAGTAATTTAATGTTTCCTTGCGGATCGGCAAAAGATCATACCTTCTAAAAACCCGAGGCACAGCGATACCTACATTACCGAGAGTCGCCCTTTAATTCGGCGTCTGTCCAGAACAACGTTAAACTATTCTTTACATGACATTTGAGCTTTTCTAGGGAAATGAGGCGTTACTTCCTGGGGTCTTTCCCCTCGGTAGAGAGCGGCTGATATCATTGTGATTGTATGTTAAGCGAATTGAACAACAGCTTGCACATTTCTTGTAGTTTATATCAAATCTGTTTGAGTAAACAAGGTGGAGAGTTTTACATTTGCTCATATTTACAAGACATTTGGTGTGGATTTCTCGCCATTAAAAAAGACCAAAACGCAACAGTAACAGGTAACCTAGCAAAACTAGCTAGTCAGTGTGGAAATAGGTTAAGCTAATGCTAACGTCAAACTGAGATGCTGACGACTGTTACTTTTTCTCTGACTGATGTCATCATTTCATATATTACCGGCCACTTTTTTGGCCAACACGGTATTTGGCTCATAACGAAAGTAGCTAGGCCAACGTGTCAAAAGTTTCACTTTCGGTAATAATTATATTTAGTGTTTTTACTCTCGAAACAAACCGCTAAGCTACTGTAGGTTGTGATATATCATGCAGATACATGTTGTAATATTTAACTTAACATTTCCAGTATTATTTAACATGCAGGTTTCCTACTTAATGTCATCCAGCTTTTTATTTAAGAAAAAAAAGTTCTTAAGAGGGAATACTGCACATTAAATAAACTTTAAAAAATAATAGTTTAGATCACTGTTGGCTAAATTAAATTATGTAGAAACAGTTCATTCATGAGCAGGGGAGATACTGTACGTGCCAGTTTCCTCCTTCATTTTCATGTCCTGTTTGTCCCACTCTCAGCTGAATAAAAGCGATGAGCGCCTCCAGGCACCGAGCCAGGGATCTATTGGCCACCTACGATCACAGTCTGGAGCAGCAAATTGTGGGACGAGGCTCCAACCTGGCATGCAGAGATGAGGAGCTGTGGAAGCAGGTGGAGGGCTTGCTGAAGGACGGAGATGCTCAGGAGACCCACTGCCTGGGTCTGGATCCACTGAGCGTGATGGAGGAGTCGCTCACAGCAGCCGCATCAACAACAGCAGCCAGTGCAGGGCCAGCCAGAGCCAGAGGTGGGCTGCAAGGCCTGGCTAAAGCTTTCGAGGTCCTGGAGCAAGCAGCCTTAAACCTGTACCTTGGCCCCTGGAGGGACGAGTACAAAGTAGTCAAGGTTGGCTGAAAAAAGAGTTGCACATTGAATTTCTGATTTTTATTTGTGTTAAGAAATAATTTTACTGCTGAGTTTCTTCTTTCTAAGTATTAGATGGATGGATGGATAGATAGATAGATAGATAGATAGATAGATAGATGAATGGATTTTATTAATCCCAAATTGGGAAATTACTCTGATACAGCAGCAAGTTACAAGGACATACTTACTCACACATGTACAGAAAATACAATAAATATACTAGAAATAATAAATAAGATGGCAAAGATAAAAATGCCAGAACAAAGTATACTTAAAGGAATGAAAATAATGTGCGTGTATAAGTGTAGAATAAAATGTACACAATACATACAATGTGAAGGGTTTCCCCCAGAAAAGTTGTTTTGACAGGTGTCTTTTTGTGACGACCCGGACAGTCCCAGGCTGATGGCAGCGTTAATTTGGAGCCCAATAGTTTCTGTGATCACAGATCCATGGAGGGAATCGCAAAATTGAGAGTTTAAATAAGCTATAAGACGGATTCCAGAAGGCTCTACATTAAATCAGAGCTAAAAGCTAACTGGAGATTAAAAAAATATGACTACATCTAAGTTTCCAACCGAACTGTAACTGAAGTTTTAAAAAACGTCTTGAAATACATACAAAAAATAACTCCCAGTGGCCTAGGCCTGGTGGGGTGAAACTTTGGTTTGCAGTACACTCCGGGGGAACCCTGATGTCCCACCAGCTCCATACATGTTTTTTTTATCCACATACTATTTACAAGTCCAATGTTTTTTTTTTCAACTCTGACAACAATAAAAATCCATTGTTAAACACTCAGTAGTTTTACTTTTGGGCGTGACAGACAAAATCATAACATTTCCAATTTTCTGATTGTCTTTTGTGTCCTAGATGTACTCTGGTATGTTCACCCACTATATCAGACCGGTGCTGTCGATGCCACAGATTGAGAAACTCTTTGGCCTGCTAGGATACCAGCCCAGCTCGTCTCGGCACGAGCAGCTTCGTCTCCTGTCGGCCAGAGTCAGTCCTGCCTCTCTGGAGAATCTCCTGGGCTTGTCGTGTGCTTTCTTCCTCGCCCGCTGCGAGTGTCGCCTCCTTCAGACGGCTCTGGGGAAACACGTTGGCGAGGCCCAGTGGGAGCTGAGCGTGGTCAGAGAGAGGCGGAGAGGAAACAGCGTACAGGTATGTCTGCCTGGCATTGGGCTAATTCCTCTATCAATCATGGGAATCTATAACACCTGTTTTGTGGAGGTGTATATTATGGAGAATATGGGATGCTTTTCCTCTTTTGCTGCCCCACTAAGCCAACCCATCCGGTGGGTCAGTCATTACAAACTCATGCTGTGTTGCCAGACATTGTTTTTATTCTATTGGAGATCTCAAAGTTTCCAAAGTTGCCAAATTATTTGTTCGGACACACATCCCACATAGACAATGGGATGTGTGTCTGAATGAAGAGGTGACAAAGTGTCAGAAATATGTTGACCCATACGGTCGTGTTCAGCTAGGGCTTCGTCAAACTGCTCAGCTTCGGTGATTTGAGTGAAAGTGAACTAGGGCTGCACAACATATCGTTTTTTTTATCATCATCGCAATATTAGCTTGTATTGTCTATTATATAGATCTTCAAGAGGAGGTCCGGGACCCTTAGGGGGTCCTCAGAGTTACTGCAGGGGCCCCAAGTTATTGTTTAATCATAAAAAAAAGTTAATGTCTGAAAATATACATAAACATGAGTCCAACATATTATTAGCAAAGATAAATTGGCCTATTTGTGATTAGTTTTTAAATGTACACATTGATGACGGTAAGGTACAGTTAAGCTTAAGGATTGACTGTGCTACATGTATGTTTAACACTAAAACATGATGTATAAATGTATGAATGTCAATAATTATTTTAATAGCTTAGTATTGTATGCACCACAAAAAGGTATGTGTAAAGGCTTTAGACCGTCCTTCACTTTATTGTAGGCCCAACTCTGTCTCTCTTTCAGGTAAGGGGTCCTTGGCCTAAAAATCATTAAAGACCCCTCGTCTATTACAAACCTCCTGCTACAGTTTGCGAATTTGTGTTTCCTAGGATGGCGAAAGCATGTCCCGCCTTACTCTGCCTTACTCTGCCTCTGATTGGCTTACTCATACTTACCAATATCACGCAACGATTAATCGTTTAATCTTTGCAACTCTACAGTTTGGTGTTGAATACATTTCCTTCCACATCTGTGAGTCTCATTTACTGAGTAGCCTTGCTAATATTATATGTCTCCTATACTTTTGAAATATAAATCTAGTTTAGATGGGCTTCTAGACTTATAAAATGCAACAGAAATCTTGCTAACTGCATCTTTGAATGATTTTATATTTTGCTTGGATGCCCCTGGAACCAAACCTGTTCTCCCAGGGTATTGTTTGAAATACCCAGCCCTAAGTGACACTCATAGTCTTTCACTATTACAGTTTTAAAATCTCACTGCTGTGGCCACATTTCAGTCAGTACCAAAAAAGGATTGAGGTTTGATACTTGGCCCTACACCACTGTTTGGGAACAGCAGAATGCACTGAACACAGCATCAACAGGATCTAATCCTAGTAAACAGGAAATGCATTGAAATAGTTGAGAATTCATTGTCCATGCATGTCAACAGGTGGCCCTGGACAACACCAAGAAGACTCTGGATGTCAACCAGCCACTGATGGAGCCCTTTGATGGAGAAGTGGATCTGTACACGGACGAGCATGTTAACGGGGGGCAGAGGGAGCCGGTTGGTAATGATGACGAGAGTCCGCGCTCTTTAACCTGGGTGACTCCAAGCAGCATATCACCCTCTGCTGCCAAAACACACAGCAACGGAGTCCGGTCCTTGTCCTCCTCATCCAGTGCCCTCTCCGCTAGAGACAACGTCTGCATCTCTACACTCAACTGCCAGCTGACTAAGACTTCGCCACTGGAATCGGTGATTACCAGAAGCTCCTCGGCCAGCGGGCGGCAAAGCAGACGTTCCTGGGAGGAGTCCAGGTTTGACGAAGCGGACTCGCAGTCACGCAGTCTGCAGGGAGAAGCAATGGGGCTTTGCAGGAGCGAGGCGGAAGCCGACCACCTTTGCAGCTGTCTCCAATCTTCTCCTCGTTGCCCTCAGTCAGTCTGTGTTGAATGCAAAGCCTTGCACAACATTACCTGTGCCTTATTCCAGCGTTGCTACATAGAGGGCCACTGCATTCTTCCCTACCCTGACAATACCGAAGAGATGAAAGAATCGTCGCCACAGGATGGGAGCCTCAGGGTGAGTGATATGAGCGCATCGCCAACTCTCACCAGCAGCAGCGCAGCAATGTCCTCCCTATCTCTGCGTGATGACCCCAAGTCAATAATTCCATCTCATCATCCAATCAGCTACCATGGCTGCTGCGACCTCGCCCAGCTGGACCCCCAGGTCCTGTGTCTCAGCTGCGGCGTCTTCCACTCTGGTTCCTGCAGAGATATAGACTTCTGCCAGAATCACCACAAGATCAAGCCACTGGGAGTGTGCTCCTGTGGGAGGGCCTGCTTCAGAAAGCCCCTGGTTCTGTGCAGATATTGTGGAAACGAGTATTGTAGCGATTGTTGGTACAGAAATCCTGTTGTGTGCACCTGTGGCCAAACTTTTGACCAGTCGTCTTCTGTGTGATTTGTATTTGAAAGGTATTGCACTAATGAGGCACAGCTAGCAAAATCACAGTGCCTTAAATATGTGTATTGGAAACAGAAATCTTTTTCTTTTTTTTATCAAGTGAAATATATCTAAATTCAAATGTTGCCTTGACACTACTGAAATGTAGTATTGAGTGTGCTCCAATTTTTCTATTTTGGTCCTCCTTTCTGAGACTCTGATCACTCTGTCATCATGGGCACGTTCAATCTCAAAACGTTGTGCACCATCTTGCTACTGCTCCCGGGTTAAAGGACACGTTTCCTCAGAACGGTGTAAAGTGTGCAACGAGCTTTGAGCTACGTCTTCTCTCACTTTGTGGCTGTGTCAGAGATGTTACCCAATCAGCAACGACGAGTATGTAAACTCGTAATAAAAAGGCAGTGCACTGAGCACACAGCAGGGTACTCAACGCATCCGCTTTTTCAGTTAAAAAAAGTTTTGCTACATTTTGTCTGGGCTGAACCTGCCTCTAGTTATTCTGTACGTGGCCATATTTACCATTACCAGCATTATCAACAGGTTATGTATTGTTGAGACTTGTAAGTTGTGATTACAGTTTGTGTTCTTGGTTCACTTAAATGTAATTTAATGTGAAGCACAAGGAAGTTTGTTTTCATCTGTATGTGTTGCCTGCACACAGACTGGAGTAAAAAAAAAGGTCAATACACTTTGTGTCGGTGTTTAATGTGTTTTATAATACATAAGCACCTTACTTTGGTGACACTGGAGTTAAGTATGTACCAGTATAACTCCTGGAAAATCAGTTATCCCATTTAATATATTAATGAATCATAACCAACACTAATGGCTTGCTGTGTGGCCCAAGGCCCAACTGTCCCCTAATGTTCATTTAGTGTTTTGGAAATGCCATGCTTAAAAAATAAACGAAAAATCTGACAAATACTGTTTATGGACATAAAAGTCATGGAGGTTGACATGCAGAAAGGTGAAAACCTGGATGCAAAGTGACCAGACTACTGAACCATTTCAGAACATTGTGATGTTTTTCCTGGGTCATGCCTGCTCATGTCCCATGTCCAAACTTGATTAGGTTCATGCTCCATCCATTTCTCCATTCACATGTAAAACCAGTAGAATGACCAGTTTTACAAGTTGAACAAAAGGAAGTCATTGAGAAAAATGGATAATCTCCTTTGCTCCATTTTAGTTGTATTAATTCATCGGGATGGTGGCAGACGTTTATGATTCTACTCTTTTTATAATGAACATATCAGCCTCTTTATTCATTAAACATAGACCTGAGGGCTACAGAACATGGCTCTATTGGCTTGCACTTTAATGTGACATACTGCAACATAATTTCTTTGGGGCTTCGGCCCTGCAGCTTCTGCCATTCCCAGAAACTTCACTGCCAGTGATGGATTTTCAGTTCACAATGATCCTGACATCGAGCTATTATTCCAACCAGAATCAGAAACTAAAGTTATCACTTTCTGCAAGCAACAAGATTTTTCACATGAAAGATTAAGCAGACACCACCTGCTCAAAACAGCAAATGTAGAAGCTTTCATCAAGACAATGTAGGTTAATTGGAGTTGAGTAAAACTTAAATCAAATCACTGCATGTGATCAGATTTAGAGATTCTTATGTAAATGTGTATGCTCTGTCCTAAGGATCTTCTATTCATTGTGTGCCTGCCAGTTGATGTTGATGAAGGTCTTGCTGTCCATACGGTCGATGTAGAGGACCCCATCCAGGTGGTCCATCTCGTGCTGGAGGATACGAGCTGGCCAGCCAGTGGCCTGCACGGTGACCGCTTCCCCCTTCTCATTCAGACCTGCAGGGTGAGCATGCAGAGGGACAAGAACAACATACAGAAATGAATCAGAATTTTTTTTTATACATGTTTTGGATGAATTACAAAGCCAGATTTTACTCAATGTTCTTAGTTTTTCATAGGCTGAACAGTCTCAGCAAATGAGACTTTGGCACAAAATTATTTAGAAGTCACAAAAACACAGGATTAAGCTATAAACATCCATACCAGACACTTCCACGGACAGGTAGCGTGGAACTGTGGCAGAGAAGCCTGAGATGCTCTCACAGGCCTCCTGAAAGAGCACGGGCCGTCCATCGAGGACCCTCAGCTGGGGGTTGACAAAGATCCTCAGGGGCTGGATGGAAAGACCACGGGCCTCCCTCGATGCAGGCAAACTCTCTTTCAGCATCTTCTCGGGATATTCCAGGGCCAGGATGCGGAGTGGTACCCCAATCTGAGGCGCGCTCAGTCCCACGCACTCAAGTTTCCGCATCACTTTCACCAAAGTGTCGATGACCCGTTGGATCTCAGGACCTGTTATCGACGTAGAGTCAACAGCGGCCGCATGTGAACGCAGCACTGGGTCGCCTACCTGGCACACATGACTGTATGGAGGACAGGGAGGGGGTATGATCTTGCGTTTCATGTACTGAAGATAGGGGCGCACCTTGATGCTGCTGGAGTAAGAGTGACTGCAGGGTACAGGCGACCGGGGCGAGATGTTTGGGTGACAAGCAGGAGTCACTATTGTTAATCTCGGCCCGACACCGCAGCGAGGCACTTTGGACGCACAAAGTCTGAACCCCATCCTGGAGCGCTGGAGCAGGAACACACATGATTTTGCGTTCATGGTAGTGCTGAAGGTGGGATGACGTATCACATGAAAGAGGGGTGACGCACAGCGCTGTAGGAGAAATTATACAAAAGAAGGACATTTAGTTAAATTCTTAACCCTGTAGCGTGAAGACCCAATGGCACATTTTGAGATTTTATGAGATTCCTGCTTTGATGACAATGGCATATTTGTTCAGGCCCAATCTTGCCCCAGTGCTTGATACACTATGTGTCCAAGTTTGAGCTGCAAAGATGAATTGATTAGTTGTCGATTTTTAAATGAATCCCCAACTATTATGATAAAAAAAATCTCCGATTCCAGGTTTTTAAATGTTAATGTTTTCTAGGTTCTTCTCTCTTCTGTGACAGTAAACTGAATATCTCTGAGTTGTGGACAAAACAAGACATTTGAGGACGTCATCTTGGGCTTTGGACAATACCTATCGACATTTTTCACAATTTTCTAACATTTTATAGACCAAACAACTAAGCAATTAATATTATCGATATCAATTACAACAATCGTTAGTTGCAGCCCTATCCAAAAGTGTGTGTGTGTGTGTGTGGAAAGACAAATAATACACCTGTAAAATATTATTGTATGCTGTATTGTATGTAGCATCACGGTTTCCCTTATTAGAATTAAAGGGCCTTGCACAAACCATGAAAACAGGCCCAGACCAGAAGTCTGTCAACAGGTGTATCAACACACTTTTTGCTGTTTTGTCAGTTGGTAGAGCGGGCGCACGCATGCAGAGGTTTATTCCTCGATGCAGAAGGTCAAGGGTTCGAGTCCGACCTGTGACGGTTTTACTGCACGTCTTCCCCCCTCCCTCCTATCCATTTAAGGCGGAAATGCCCCAAGAAAAAAAATATACTAATACATTTAAATTATTCTAGCTACATAGTCCTTCCATTTCCACAGTGTCTACTACTACCACAGGTAGTAGTCTTTTGTCAGATATATATATATATATATATATATATATATATACACATATATTAGAGATGTAACGATACCGATACTGGTATCGGTATCGGCTCCGATACTGCCTAAAACGCTGGTATCGGTAAGTACTGGAGTTTATGTACCGATCCGATACCACCTAATAAAGCCTAAAGAAAATCTACGTTAAAGTAGTTTATTTATGTTCTGTTTCCGTTATAACTGACGGTCAAACTGGATAATAAAAGAAAGTTCTGGGGCTTATTGTTTGGTTTTTAAGAGTTTAACCTGAGCCAGACCGACAACAAAGATAGAAATAATATCACATACATACAGGGATAGTAGTATACAGTTGTTAAAACATAATAAAATATATGACACACTGGTATCCGGATCGATTTTCGGTATCGGCCGATACGCAAGTTCAGGTATCAGAATCGGTATCGGGAAGCAAAAAATGGTATCGGGTCATCTCTAATATCCATGTATATTAGAGATGGCCCGATACCATTATATATATATATATATATATATATATATATATATATATATATATATATATATATATATATATATATATATATATATGTATGTTATTGTTTTTTTTCACCTGTTAATGCAAAACATATGCGGTTAGTTTGGCACAGCGCTTCCTCCGTACTTTTGACAGTCAAACACATGGATATCAATGGCAAACACCGCCGACGGGATACGCAGGTGCTCCGAAACATGCACACTGCATACGCGCATATTCAACAACAGCTCAAGCCCACAGTCGTTAGCATGTTGGTGCAGTTATTTGGAATACTAGCTACTTAGCGTAGCTACTAAGAGTAGTAGTGGCACATTCAAAGAGGTTGTAGAGTTCCGTTACCTTACACTAACGTGTGAGCCTTCATGCTAACTGAAAAGGACCAAATATTCAGGACTGAAGGTGAAAGAAGCGGGGGAAGAGATGTTCACGGCTCTGTCTTACTAGTTCCAGGTCAACAATGTAAACTTCACAATAAAAGTCTACACGTGTTGTGCACGTAGTTATCAGAGCACACAGAAAACTTTATTTTGAAGGCCACTCAGGTCGACAAGGAAGTCATTTGTAACATTTTTCAAAACGAACCAAACGGTCCCAGAACGGGGACATCCGTAACTTGCCGGTACATGTCCAGCTGTATGTGTATTTGGCAGCCCATTCATGAATGGGAGTTGAAAAGGGATGAGCGGGCCGTTAGCCGGTGCTTTCCCCAGCGGTGTGTGCGGTACACTGAGCATCTGATGGAGGGAGTGGAGCTGCAGTTTGCTGCCGACAAATGTTTGGAGGATTTCCCAAAGTTCCCGCTGTGGATCATAGAGTATGTCTGGGCTCACCAGATGATCGATATACAGGAAGGTTGGTTTATTATATTACTACCCAGTTAACTTGTCTATTACGTTTATAGTATTAAGGCTTAATTATTAACGTTATAGTTAAATTATTATTAGCATTATAGTCATTTTGCGTCATTTAAATGATTGCAAACAGGCGCGAATTTAGTAGAACTGCAGATGACGATCGAAAACACCATTTCAAATATGGTCTGGGACTAGTCGGTGCCTAAAAATAATTGAATTAGATACCACCACCCCCCCCCCCCACGCCAAATACAGTGGTACAGGGTATGTGATGATGTGGGGGGGCTATTTTAATCCCAAAGGCCAAGGGAACTTTATCAGGATGCATAGTATCCTGGATCCATGAAATAACTGGCCTTTAAAAATAAACATCTGTGGGAATTTAACATAGGGGTGGACTGACTTATGCCCCCTGTATTTTAAGGAAGAACATTTTTTTATTTATGATACATTATTCATTCACAAAGAAAATTGGTGTCCTTAAAGGTTGGATTTTTCCTAATTTTTTTTAACTAAGGCATTAAGATCAATTTCCAAAAGATGATTTTTTTATTCTTCTTTTTAGTCAACTTTAGCATGGGTTCATAAACTTATGAGCAGCACTGTACGTGCACCTACGTCTTCCACAAACCTAGGGAAACACTGCTTTTGACAGTTTCAATGAAAGTAAATCCCGAGGGGATGTGACATGCTTTATTTTGGTTCTTTACAGTTGTGGACCCTTCCAACTGGCCCGATGTGGACTCCCAGCCTCTGAGCCTTGAAGATTCCTGGAGGCTGCGTGTTGCCTCTGCCCGGGTCTATTCCACCGTGAAGACCAGGGACATGGAGCACTTTGAGAGAGTGATGGGCTTTCTGGAAGCTACTTACACACTTCTACCCAGACTGGTGGCTCCCATCAAACACATGAAGATCATGTTTGGCCTCAAGACCATGGTATGGAGATGAGTAGTGGTAGCTTTCATCATTTGACTTAAGCTTGATTTATGGTTCTGGGGAGGCTCGACAAAGCTTTCTCCGTAGCCTACGAGAGAGAGAGAGAGAGAGAGAGAGAGAGAGAGAGAGAGAGAGAGAGAGAGAGAGGGAGAGAGAGAGAGAGAGAGAGAGAGAGAGAGAGAGAGAGAGAGAATAACTCGTGCTTATGTTCCATCTGCAGGTAATTATTGGCTGTGTTTCTATATATTTTTTTCTGTTTCACACTTTATGTTGATCTCCATCTCTCTCTCTCTCTTATTGTCTCCCCATCCAGGTCATTATGTGGATGCTCAGGGAGGGCCGAGGAATGGTTGATACTGTGTTTAAAATCAGCAAGTTCTTCCCAAGTAAACTACCTCAATACCAAGATCAATGTGTAAGTGTCCAACTCTGGAACAATCTGTTCTGTACATTTTTAAGTCTTTAAAATCTTGGCATATGAACTCCATGACCTGATAATATTGTAGAATAAATAGCAGCCACTTATTTAAATGGATTGAATATTAGAGGACACAATTAAAATGGCTGTCTGGATATTGTTATGTATACAGTATAGCTATTATTTAAAAGTTCAACTAACTTTATAATCAAGAAAGGATATCGTTCACAGCATTATCCAGTTAAGTATGGCAGCTCTATAATAATAATAATAATAATAATAATAATAATAATAATAATAATAATAATAACTTTATGTATATAGCACCTTTTTAGAGTTTACAAAGTGCTGTGACAAACAACCAAAACAGGGGAGCCAAACATTAACAAGACAAAATTGGGTAAATAAAAACAAGAAGATATGAGATGCAAAACATAGTAGTGAGAAGACAAAATCAATAAAAAAACAAATTTAAAACCGGAAAAAAATGTGACAAAGCTAAAAAATATATAGGCATATAAACAATAAAATAAAAAATCCAGATTAAAAAGAGACTACATCACAGGAAAGCAAGTCTTTAAAAAATGGGCTTTAACAAGTGATTTAAAAAAGTGTGATTCAGCGAATTGGAGCCAGACCCAGGCGTGCTTTAAAAGGGATCCGTAAAATCTTAAAATGAATTCTAAAATGAACCGGGAATGGAGCAAAGCCCGGATTGGTGACGGGATTTCGTCCCAGCTGCTGCATTCTGAGCCAGTTGGAGGCGAGAGAGTGACCTTTGGTTGATGCCTGTGCCTAACTACCGTTTACATGAAAAGCTTACTCATTTGTTACCGTTGTTTTGTGTCCTTTTGTCTTGCACAGAGCCAACATGAAATGTTCCTGATGAGGAAGAACCACGTGGACTTCAAGGCTCTGGCACAGGCCCTTGCTATGGACAAGGACAAACTTGAAGATTATATTAAGGTTAGTTTACTTCACCACATTGTCTAATAACAGTAGAAGTAACTGCCAGAATGAGTTAATTTTCAGCAGGGGCGTGCTGATAAACTGTATAATAATCTATAAACTTTGTGGGAACTGTTAAGAGGGTGCTGGAGTGGAATTAGAATCCTCTGGCACTTATTAAAGTTTACTGGGCCGAACCGTAAACTAGGGCTTCAACTAACAATTATTTTAGATTATTGATTTAGATTATTATTGATTAATTTTGCTGGTTATTTCTCGATTAATCTTTTGGTCTATAAAATGTCAGAAAATAGTAAAAAAAAAATGTCCAAAAAATGTTTCTCAAAGACCAAGGTGATGTCTTTAAATGTCTTGTTTTGTCGGTCCAAAACCCAAAGATATAAAGTTGAATATGATATAAAACAGAAAAGAGCAGGAAATCTCCATATTTGCGAGGCTTCTGCCATTTTTGCATGCAAAACGAGTAATCCATATCAAAATAGTAGTCAACTAATCAATTAGTCGACTAATCGTTGCAGCTCTACAGTAAACGGACAAATGGAGATCAACATTGTGGGTTAAAAAAATGTTTTTTGGAAACCCACACCATGTTTGATTTATTCTGTGCAGTAAATGGCCACATGTCAAAGGGTCCTTGAACAAGACGCTGTATATGGCTGTCTACTGCTCCTAATGCTTAGGATGATTTGAATTTCACTACAGGGGTTCTCAAACCAGTGGTGATTTTAGACCCTTTTTAGGGGGGCTAAAATTTTAGTGCTTCAAGTTAGAGTTTGAGAACTTGTCTGTTAGTGACAATGACCGGTTCAAAGAAACCGGTTTAATATCCTGTGTGGCTGTCGCCGATGCTATGCACCTGTAACCCAGTCAAGGAAAGTTTTATTTTCTATTTATTTATTGTTTACAGCTCATTATCATTTCATTTGATTCTGGTAGTCCATAAAGGGACTTTCGTAGTCTTTTCATATGTTCAATATTTTGCATGTATCCTCTGTTAGAATAATACATACATATATTCATTGTTATCCAGTGAAATTACTGATTTAGCGGCGGGGAGATTAACACTTGCAAGGCACTGAGGGCCAGATGTACGTACATTTGCGAAAGCAGCGTTATCGGCACCATGGCCAACCCGCAGAAAGTGCACGCTGTGATACTTCAGCTTACGTCGTATTTACCAAACATCCAGTTCATCGGGTAATCAGCGCCTTTCTCTGCCCACTAAACCTTAGATTGCGCACATTTAAAAGCGCAATTGAATGGCCGATGTCAAAGAAATCCTGCTTGATGTGTGTTATTCGGCATTAGTGGTGATGAAATGTATGTATAGACTAGTGCGCTGTAGCAAAGCGTTAAGCACTGGTGCTATGATATGGCTGAGTGCAAACTGCCATATTCTCACAGCTGATGCTAGGACTGTTTGAAATGATCCTGATGCCAATATTTGTAATGTAGCGAAGAGTTTAACAGCTGCTGGAATGCAATGTGAACGCTGAGTCAGAGATATGATGTCATCTTTGATTTCTTCCAGTAATTGTAATATTGCATGGCTGCTTAATGATTTTGTGTTCACTCAACTGAAAGAGTGTGATCCTTTTGGCAGCTCGTCTCCTTGTCCTATGTCTTGGTCTTGCTGGGATTACTGCCGCCATTTCACCAGGAGGCATATGCCAGGAAACCCACTTCCTGGTTTACACTTGTTTATAAGAGGCGGAGAATTTTCACCGCAAAATAGGCGCACTTTCACGGGCGTTTTTTTTACTGTGGAATACATAATTGGGCGCACTTTACGCTTCCCCTCCCATCTCTTTATGGGAAAGTCCCACTTTCCCCTTGACCCTCCCATGAATACATATGCATGACACGGAAAAAGGCAATGTGCCACTTTCAGTTCCTGTGACAGGCAGTCTGCTCTTTAACCTCAGTGCGGCCTGTTTGTACATACCTCGCCATGCTTTTACGCGCATGTTGCGATACAAATACGCCTGAAGTGGGTGCAAAAGCATTCATACAGTACATCTGGCCCTGTATCCGTGTCACATTCTCATTAAGGGCTGAGCCCCCCTAAAGGTCTGATCCTAGATCACCCCTGTCTCAAACACATCACTCAAAGGTCCGCATCTGATCTTTATTCCAGGTCAGAGGTCGGGAACAATTGGCAACAACAACAAAACATGCGCTCCCTTTTTTGAGCTTCATTTAGTAAAAGTACAGAAGTATTCTTAGCTTCTAGAGTAAAAGGACATTTTTGCATCTTTAAACATTTTTCTCATTTTTTTTTCTGGCATTTTCCCGCCTTATTTCAAAGTTGTTGTTGTTTTTTCTCACTTTTTGACATTTTTGTCCCCTCTTTCAATGTTTTTGTCACCTTTTTTTTCAAGGTTTTTGACAATTCTTTTCATGTATAGACATTACTAACAATTTATTTAAAAAAAAAAAAAGAAAGAAATTAAAAAAAAAGTGACACTTCATAAGGTATTGTATCCATAACACAAGGTATGGGGCAGGTCCAGATTGACTTGCCATTTGGTCCGGATTTTGAGAAGCACTGCAGACTACATTATACCATACGATTTGTATGTGACGGATAATAAAAGTTTCTTCTTCTTTTCTTCTAAATTAAACAAGCTCTTATTACACAAAATGATGCAAAACAAGTTATGCTTCTTAATTACACTGAACCTTGAGACCTTTACTTTCTAGATTTTGGAATGTGTAATTAAACTCAAAGTACTTAACGGTATGCAAATTACAGAAAGTCTGATCGAGGGGTGTATGCAGGTGACATGTTAAGTGCTTGTTGTCTTTCAGAATCAGATGGAGGAGCAGTATGGTGAACATTATGCCCAGAAAGTAGAGGACCGACTGCTGCAATACCTACACCAGCTGGAGACTGTGTTACCAGGAGATACCTACATTGATAAGGTGTGTGTTCTGTGTGGTAGTGTGCGCTTTAATCTGTGCTTGCTGTTGGGGTGTTGCCCAAAACAAAGCTAGGTGACGGAGAGGAGATATTTACTGAATTTGACAAAAAGTATATTGGATTAACATCCCTTACTATATCTTTAAGGTACCCTGGAGGGTTTTCTTGTAGTGTTATTTTTACATTCAGTGTTTCTCACCAAAACACATGTTCTGGTAACCTGACTCCGCCAGATGGATCGCTTGCATTTGCTCGACATATCCATCTGGGAACGTTCCGTTGGAGAACTTTTGGGAAGGGGCGAAAATACTGGTTAGCTGATTGGATAAACCATCTGTCTATCACCTATGTTGGTGATAGACGAGTCAAATCAACCAATCAGATCAACAAAGCGTATGAAAATACAACCACAAGCCCGCCCCTGCTGCTGCAGGCAAAGCATAGCTCGTTAGCTCAGCAAGCAAGCAACATGTCGGTAAAGGATATTTGCCGTTTTGTGTAACGAGAATTTAGGAATAAAAGACACCATTTCAGGTTCCCGGTCCATATTCCAAAAGAAGGATCCAAGAGAAAAAAGCATTATCGAGCGGCTAACAGAATTAGGGCTACCGCTGTCTGAAAATACTGGTTAGCTGATTGGATAAACCATCTGTCTATCACCACCTAAACCCGCTTCAAAACCAACGCTGATTGGCCCGGTCGTTTGGCGAACGGCTCCAAATTTCTCTATCTCAAGATGCCAGACTGATCTGCGAGTGGAAAACTGGAGCTCGCGAGATCAGGACGCTCTCACGAGGCTAATGTTCTGGAGGCCCGCTCATCAAAACATTGCTTCATAGCACCACTAGTGGTCACAAACTTCTGAGAACACAAAGGGCTGTAAAAATGACAACACTTGAATTGCCTCTGATATCATGATATTAATTTCTCATTGATTGCATTTTTTGAACTAGATACTGAAGCAAGAAAACCCTGCGACTGAGGAGGAGAAGCTGTTGTTGGAAGTCATTACCTCTGACTCCACGAACATAGCAACAACTCTAAAGAAACTGCTGCACTGTGGTGAGAAATACAAATAACATGCAAGCTCACTTCATATATGTATAGAGAAAAACTGCATACTGAGGGCTAGATTTATCAAGCCGTTAGCGCCTGTTTCCAGGCGCTAATTGGTCGCAAAGTCGGACGTAACCGATGCGGGCTATTTACTAACAGGGGACACTTGGGTAAAATGGCAGATTGTCTGCCGCATGAGCGAGAAGAGACAAGTTGCGCTTTCAATATGCGTTCGTGGGAGGGTCGTGGGGAAAGTGGGAGTTCCACCCAAAAAGGTGGGAGGATAAGCGCAAAGTGCCCCTAATTATATATCCCGTGGTATTTACAAAGACTGTCAGTAAGAGCGCGCCTCTATTCTGCGGGGGAAACTCTCCGCCTCTTAAAAGCAGGTCTAAACCAGCCGCAGTCGAGTTTCCTCGTAGACCTTTATGTCGCTGGTGAAATGGCAACAGTCATTTGAGCAAGACGAAGACATAGGCGAGGCTGAAAATATTTTTAACACAAGAATCACACTTTGTCAGTGAACACAACATCATTTAGCGTTACAGATCAAGCAGCCGTGCAATATTAGAGTTACTGGAAGAAATCAAAGATGAAATTGAATCTCCCACTCAGCGTTCACATCCCATTCCAGCAGTTGTTAAACTCCTCGCTACATTACAGATATTGGCATCAGGATCATTTCAAACAGTCATAGCATCAGCAGTGGGAATATCACAGTCTGCACTCAGCCGTATCATAGCACCAGTACCGCTTTGTTACAGCGCAATCTACGGTCTAGTGGGCGGAGAAAGACGCTGATTGGCTGATGGGTGTCAGGGTTGATAAATACTACGCAAAATGTGGAAGCATAGCGTGCGCTATTACCGAACTCGCATAAACAGACGCAGCGCAAACTGCGCTAGTGTTAGTAAATCAGGCCCTGAGTACTTTAAAAGAAACAGAAAATACAGAAAGTCATGGACTCAGTGGACGTACTGTAATTCCATGACACAATGTGTCTTGATGTATGAAAGTAATGGACAAGGCATCTCATCCCCTATTTTCCAATATAAGGACACCTCAGAGGGCATTATTGTCTGGATAATTCCTGAAAAATATGAACATGTCAGCAAAATGCTTGACATAAAACATGTGACCAAACAGAAATTAAATTAGAGTACCAAGTTGGTAGTTATCTTAAAGATATTCAGTTTATTTCTGATTCCTGTTTTTATTGTTTGTTTTCTTTCCTCAAGACTGCAGAGGGTGGGGGGTGGGCGAGGGTTGTTGTTGTTGTTCTTGTTCGATTGTATTTGTCTGTTCTGTATGTTTAAAAAAAAAAAGATATTCAGTTTACTGTCATAGAGGAGTGAAGAAACTAGAAAATGTTCACATTTAAGAAGGTGGCATCAGAGAATTCATAGAAAATGACTCAAACCGATTAATCAATTATCAAAATTGCTGGCGATTAATTTAATAGTTGACAACAAATCATTGAATCGATTTAATCTTTGCAGCTCTGCATTTGTTAATCAAAATGCATTACCTTTCTGTTCCTTTTTAGATGTTGCTTCCTGTCATCCGGGCAGGATTTCTCAGTCCTCAGCAAATGGAACGAATGGAATGGAGAGCTCTCAACTCTCAAAGTCTGCTCGGTATGGCAGCTCTTCAAAGGCTCTCCTCAAGTCACTGGAAGCCAAGACTCGCCCACAGTTACAGCCAGAGGTTTTTCGTGGAGGAGAGGCGGCTGATCAAGTTGTGTCCAAAGACAACCCTCTTTTGTTGAAGAATGACAATGTTTCCGATGTTAGCAGACATCAACAAACCGAAGAGGATGGTGAGGTAGTCAAGAGGATGGAGGAAGACGCCATTGACAAGGAAAAAGAGGAAATCAGTCAGAGGAGCAATGAAGGTGGTCAGGAGGCTTCCTCCTCCCCTCAGTTCTGCTCTAAACACCAACGATGGGTGAAGAGCATCCTGCAGGAGTGTCCCGACGAGTGCTCTGAAGAGCTGCTGCTTCAGGCCAATGTTTCTTCCTCTCCTCCACTGTTTCAGTCGTCCTCGTCTACCACTTCATCACAAGACCTTACGCCCTCTGACCTCAGCCCGTGCCCCTCTGACCAACAGCATCCATCTTCACAGACCTCATCTCAGGCATCTAAACAAGCAAACCCTGAAGATGAGCAGAAGCCTGGATCAGCAAGTGATGCGTCTCAAACAAAACTTCTACCACAGCCCTCTTCATCCAGAGACCCTCAGCTGCCCGTCCTGTTGTCGCCAGTGGTCCGGCTGATAGACATTGCCTCCGTCGGAAGGATCTACCCTAACTTTAAACCCCATCAAGTAGCTCCAAATCACTGTGCCATGTCTAGTAACGAAAGGGCAGATTCTGCTTCCTGTCCTTGGGTACTAACTTCTCCACGCCGCTATGCGTCAAAGAACAATACCATACCTCGAGGAACAATGAAAGACTTCATGTTTGACCAATCAGACACTGTGGCCCCAACAAATCCCCTGAACAAAATGTACAAAGTGCAAACGGCTCCTTTATCTCATGATGCATCTACCTCAACCAGCTGTCAACCACCAACTCAACGTCTTTTTTCCAAACTTTCAAGAAAGTTCAGAAGGGCTTGTACTACCACCAGACATTCACAGGCTCTGGACGGATTCTGTCAAAACCCATTACCTGAGCAGTTCAAAAAGGCCCCAACTACCTTTAGGACGAGTTCGCCCTTACGTGACTTCAATGTCTGTAGGTTTCCAGAAGGTTCTACCTATACTGCTCAATCAGGGACTCTATCGTCAGTCTCTGCTGCTAACCAAATCCCTTTATCACCTGAATTAACTCGCCAAGTTGTCCCTCAGAACTCCGTCAAACCTCATCCTCACACACACAATATCCCTCCTTTTCAATCAAACACCCTACCATGCTCCACTGTCGTCTCCTCTACCTCCAACTCCAATTGCCCGACCGTCAGTTCTGAGACCAGCAGAGTCCTCAGAGCACAGCTGAGGTTATCCCTGCCAAGTCAGGCTGTGCTGCTGCAGTCCAAGCTGCTCCAGCCCTATGTGACTCTCCACAGACTGAGCACTCAGGAGTGTTACAGAGTGACAAAACAAAGGTCCTCCACCAGAAATGTAGATCCTGTGGTACAAGTCAGCAATGATGAGGACAGGAGGGAGGATGAGGAAGAAGATGCAGATTCCTCTTTTGATCTGAACACTCTTTACTCCAGTCATTCTTCAAGTAGTGACATCGAGGACTCGCTTGATTGCGACCCCGATTACAAACCGTGCTTCAATAAGAAAAGACTTCTCTTAGAGTATGAGACTGCAAGGATCCTGAATCATATATGAAACATTTGAACAATCAGATTTTAGCATGACCTACACTGGCTTTTTGACACCAATACTGATATTGATATTCAGAGTTTAAATAGGCAGGTAATGATATATTGACCAATAGTATTTTCTTTAACATTAACAAACAATCTTGATATGCACCATTACATTTTTTTTCCCCAGAATTCTGGACAAGATAAAGAAGTGGTACATTTTATAGTGTAGAATTGCCAGTGCTCTCTGATGGATACAATATTTAAGGGTGACACTGTTTCTGAATGACCACAAACCTAGTTTTTACATTACACATACTTAGAAAGCCACCATCTTGTTTCTATGGTCACTTATTATGGTATTATCTTGAATGTTTGGGTTTTGTAACCATAAATAAATAAATAAATCCATAAAATGGTTTATGGAGGTAGATTTGTTGACAAATCAAAATAAGTAACCCAGTGGGCTTCTCAACCCAGCCTTGTGTTATGTTATTTGTTTGTCAGTCAGTCGGCCCAGCAACACTTTGGTCCACGCTGAAATATCTCTACAACTGTTAAATGGATTGCCATGAAAGTTTATGAAGGCTTTTATGGTCCCTTTTATGGAGGATAACATACAATAATAATCCTACTGCTATAAGCAGATCAAAGTTGGATTGGCACCACAGACTGTAAAATAATGGACAAAGCTTCCGTGCCTTAAGTGCCTTAAACCTGCATTCTATCTAATATCCAGTAGGGGGCGACTCCACTGGTTGCAAAAAGAAGTCTGTTTCTACAGTCTATGGGAAAATAACCTTACTTCGTGGCTACACGCCAACCTGTCAATCATCACAGAGGCTAAGCAATGCGTATCCATGACACCGTGTACATTAAAATGGCTGTGAACTTGTTTTTGGGTGTTGTCTGTGTTTTCTTCTTAAACTTTGACCCTCTCACTGTGTGTTTTCACTTCATCAAAGTTAATTGGAACATTTGAACAACGTCATCCTCCCCAGCTCCACCCTTGTGTCAAAAATCGTCACATCCAGTTGCAAAAAAACAAGATGGTGACGCCTGTATCGCCAAAATCAAGGCTTCCACAAACCAATGGGTGACGTCCGCTATTTTTACAGATTATGAATGGCACACCATATTGTACAGTCATGATTCCAAAATTATATATCCTGATGACTTTTGTGATCCCCTGACTTTTCCCATTGCACCACCATGAGGTTCATGTTTGTGGTTTTGATTTGACAAATATCAGATGAACTGCCATGAAATTTGGTACAGTAATTCATTAGTCTGCGTTCAGACAGACTTTAGCTTATTTGTTTAATACTTTGGGTTATGACCTGCAGAACTAATGACATTCCCATCAGCCTCAGCTGTACTATATGTTCACTTCTAATCAGCAAATTTTTACTTGACAAATTACAGACATGGCTGATTAAGATCAGAGGCAACTTCTGTAATTATTACAAATGACTAGAGGTCACCAGGTAATACTAATCCTGTGCGAATAGGGCTAGAGCCATAAGCATGGCTGCACTTTAGAATCATAGACTGAATCTCATCCCAATTATTTGATAGCTCTTTGACTCCTCGGCTGAACCGG